>NW_025202644.1:0-3428 GCF_004010195.1 Chiloscyllium plagiosum
TTCTGGAGAGTGTGAAAATAGTTAAGTCCCCTGGGCCAGATGGGATTTATCCTAGGATTCTCTGAGAAGCTAGAGAGGAGTTTACACAACCATCTGTTCGGATTTTTACATCGCCATTGTCTACAGGAATAGTGACACAAAGACTGGAGGACAGCAAATATTGTCCCTTTATCAATAAATGGAGAAGAGACAACCCTGGTAATTATATACCTGTCTTACTTTGGTTGTGGGTCAAGTGTTGGAAAGGATTATAAGAGATAGGATTTACTATCATCTAGAAAGGAATCATTTGATTAGGAATAGTCAACACGCTTTTGTGAAGGGTATGTCATGCCTCACAAATCTTACCGAGTTCATTGAGAAGGTGGAGAAAGTGACGTCTGCAGAACTGTTCCTTGGATGCTGACTGACCTCATTGAGAAGGTGACCAAACAGGTGGATGAGGGTAAAGTGAGATGTATGGATTCCAGTGAAGCGTTTGATAAGGTCCCCCGTGGTAGGCTATTGAAGAAAATATGGAGAGTGTGGTGTTGGAAAAGCAGAACAGTCGAGGCAGCATCCAAGATGCATGCAAGTTGATGTTTCTCTTGTAAGCCCTTCATCAATAATCAGTTTTCTGGTCTGCAGCATCTGCAGTCTTCATTTTCTCTTCACTACTCGGATGTTGCCTGACCTGCTGTGCGTTTCCAGCGCCACACTCTCGACTCTTATCTCAAACATCTGCAGTCCTTACTTTCTCCCAGAAAACATGGAGACGTGGAATTGTGGGTGATTTCCCGTTTGGATCACAAATCAGATAGCTGAAAGCAGAGAGAAGGTGGTAGTTGATGGAGAATGTTCATCCTGGAGTTTAGTTACTAGTGGTATACCGCAAGGATCTGCTTTGGAGTGACTGTTGTTTGTCCTTTTGAAAATGACCTTAATGAGGGAATGGAAGGATGAGTTAGTAAATTTACGGTTGGCAGTAAGGTCGGTGTATCTGTCAGCAGTGCTGAAGGATGTTGTAGGAACTGATCTGTAATGTTCTATGTGCATGGACCTACAATGGGCTAAATAGCTTCCTTATGTGATGTAACGATTCTGAGGTAGTCTGACCCACAATAAAGTTTAGGTGCCTGGAGAGTCAAGCTGGTCCAGTAAGGGACACACACTGCACAATCATCCATCATCTCTTCCTGTTTTCTGATATACAGAGGCCTCAAAATATCAGTCCAAACAAAATAGATTGATTCAAATTCAAGCAGAGAGCAGGACGTTCACCCGAGGGGATTGCCATCAGAGGATTCAATGAATAATAAGATTTCAGAATAACACAAAAAAATCAATATCACAGCAGCATAATAATTGGCAGCAGAGTAAAACTTACAGTTCCCGATATTTCCAAGTTCAGCATTGTGTTCAATTTTGGTCACCTTGCTATAGGAAGGATGGTATTAAACTGGAACTTTACAAGGATGTTGCCAGGACTCGAGGGTTTGAGTCATAGGGAAAGGTTGGAGAAGCTGGGACATTTCTCTTTAAGCGCAGGAGACTGAGGGGAGTGAAGTGCTTCGAGAACCTCGTCATGGCCCACATCAGTTCCAGTCTCCCAGCCTGCCTCGATCCCCTACAATTTTCCGACCAGTGGAATGGGTCCATTGCGAGTGCCATATCCCTGGAACATCTGGACAACAAGGACACCCACGTCAGATTCCTGCTCATTGACTATAGGTTCACCTTCAACACCATTATTACCTTCAGAATAATCAAAAAACTCCCAAGCCCTAGTCTTGGCTCCGCTCTCTGAAGTTGGATCCTCAGCTTTCTGACCTACAGTGCACAATTAGTGAAAATAGGTAAGTGTGTCTCTTCCATGATAACATTCCACACTGAAATCCCAAAGGATGTCTACTCAGCCCACTACTATACCCCTGTTCACCCACGACTGTATTGCCAAATTTTGAACGAATGCCATCTACATGTTCACTGATGACACCATCATAGTAGGACAGGTATGTAATGATGGCAAGTCAAAATACAGAACGGAAATAGAGTACTTGGTAAAATGCTGCACTGAGACCATCCTTTCTTTCAACGTCGGCAGAAATAACCAACTGATCAATGAAAGGAAGGAGGAGAACATGTTCCCATCTGCATCAATGGAACTGAAGTTGAAAGAGTGGAAAGCATTAAGTTGCTTGAAGTGACGATAACCGACCTCCCATGTAGATGTGACAGCCGATATGGCACAAGAATGCCTCTTCTTTCTCTGGCAGCTCAGGACATTTGACATGTCCACAAGGACGCTCATCAATGTCTATAAATGCACCACTGAGAGCAAACTATCTAGGTGCATAATGGCCTTGTGTGGCCACAGCCCTGTGACAGAAGTGACAGAAGTGACAGAAGGTTGTGCGCACAGCCCATGCCATCACGGAAACCAACGTCCTATCCATTGTTTCTATTTACACAGCTCACTGCTGCGGAAAGGCTGACAACATGATCAATGACCCATCGCACTCTGGATCTCCTGCAATCTCTTCCATCATGCAGACAATACAGAAGCTTGGACACACAAACCAGCAGCACATGAACAGCATCTTCCCAGCCATTATTAAACTACGGAATGGACTCTCTAACTTCAAATAATGCCGTTCTTGCTCACATTGATGTTGCCTATTGCATGCCCTCTCTGTATGCCTCAGGTGTAGCCTGTATGCCTCAGTCTCCGTTTTTCCTTTACCCTATGATCTGTATGTCCTTGCTTATTGTCGGAGCGAGATTCCCCAGCTAGCGTCAAAGACTCTGGAGGCAGACAGGACACAGGCACGGAATGGACTTTAATTCAAGCAAACCTGGTGAATGCTGGGAGCATGCGAAATGATCTTCCTCGAATCTGGCTTTGACATGAGAAGACAATCCTTTCCTTAATCTTTAGCTCAGATTAGAAGGCAAATCAATGACCCACTTCGATTTTGCAGTAAAAAGACAGTATTTTATACGTTCTGTGTTGCAATGATGGTACACAGCCTTGTCAGTGTCCCCTCCACTCCCCTTCTGCAGAACCAATCTTGTAAAACAACTGATCAATGATGGACACTCGCATGGACAGCCCGAGCTTCTTATTTGTTTCGGATGTTTACCGATTTTTGTTATCTCTAGTCCTTCGGATCTTTCTATAATGCATTCCAAAGTTCGGGCTGTGCTCTTTTTGAGTCACAGCCCTCATTGTTTATCTTGAGGGATTGCACGAATTCTATTTTCCATTGGGCAGGCTATCTCTTACCAAATTCCGTGATCACATTTTACATTAAAAAGTTGATTCTGTTACGAAATTCGTAATATTATTATTTCTACTGTTAACCTTTTTCTTAGTGAATTAGACAAGACATGCTAGGCATCTATTTAAGGTTTTATAATTACGTTGAAATCTGTGTCCATGATTATTT
>NW_025202644.1:3490-6102 GCF_004010195.1 Chiloscyllium plagiosum
TTTTTTTAAAAAAATAACTTTCTTTATCACTATGTTGGCATGTTTCAGAATCTTGCGAATCAGATTATCCTTTCTTTTGCCTTGGAATAATTCCCTTCTCAAAGGCCCTTTTTTCACGAATGCTGAAGCAATCTATTTTATTTCTAGCTATTTCGTGCCTCTTCAAAAACAGACAGTTGAAGTAACTTTTAAATTTCGGCCACTTCATGTCTCTAAAAAAAGGCAGCTCCAACTCTCACGATGATCTGCCAGAACTGTGCATAAACAAAAAAGTTTCACTCTACTTAGATACATGCGGCAATGAATCCTATCAAATCAAATGAAACCAAATCTAATGATAGAGAGAGAAAAATTGTCATAAGGTCAATACACCCAGATCGAACTCTGCAGCCTGCCACATCCGGCCAAAAATCGTGATAGACGATTAAACAACTGATTGATGGAGAGGGCTCCACAATTATTCCCATTCTATCAATGGATCAGCTCTGCACATCAGTGTAAAAATCAAGGAAATAGTATCTGTACCATCCTCGCCAGGGGTGTTGAGTCGATGATTCAACTCACCGTCATCATGATGCGCACAGGATCACAGTTGCCAGTCTTTTTCACCAATTCGATTTGCTGCACGTGACATGAAGAAACAGCTGAACACAATAGATACGACAAAGGCAATGGGCCTTGACTTTTGTAAGTAATCTAATCTAATCTAATCTAAACCTGTCAAGCAGCACAGACATAACTTGCTCTGTGTGATTTCTGATAGTTCCCCATGTGGAGATGGTGCTGTTTTGGAAAAGTCACTGGATGAATAATCCAGACCAGGCTAATTCTCTGGCAGCTGGTGGAAGTTAAGAACAACTAATAAAATATCGAGATCTCAAATCTAGTGTCAGTAGCAGTGACCTTGAAGTCAATGTCGATCGTAAACACCAATTTGCTTTTCCAATGTACTTTCAGGAAGTGAATCCCCCGTGCTTTCCTGGTCTGGCCTAAAAGTGACTCCAGACACACAGACATGTGATAAACTCTTCAATAGTCTCTGAAAAGGCCAAGCAAAACACTCTATTGTATCAAACTGCTCCGAAGTCTTAGAGGATAAAACAGGACAGAACACCCAGCCCGAGCCTCAGTATGGAAAAGGGAACTGGAAAGACAGTCCTGTTGACCCTGCAGAGACGTCCTTCCTAACATCTGCGAACTTGTGACAACATTTACAGAGGTTTCCCACAAACCGCACAGAAACATCGGGAATGGAATTGGCCATACACCACATTGAGCTTGCCCCATTCCAGTTAATGTCTGAACATCTCCTCAATACACTTTCCCCACACATTGTACACATCCCTTAATGTGATTAACCTTGTGAAGCTATAAAATAAGAACTGCGGTAGTCCCCTCGGTCTGTCGAGTTTGCTATCCAATTCAATATAATGATGGCTGACCCTTTATTTCCTGCTCTCTCCCCCATCCTTCCGGTGTCTAGACATCCTTACTAGTCTTTTGTGCCTTGTCTTCCACAGCCTTATGTGAGAGAGAATTCCCAGGTTCACCAGTCTCTGAGTGCAGACGTTTATTCGTATCTAAATGCAATGTGACCGGTCTGTACCGAATACTGTGGCCTTTTGTTTTAGACGTCCCAGCCAGGGTAATTATCATCACTGCTTCCAATCTACCTAACCCTGTCAGTGTTTTATATATCTCACTGAGATCTCCACTCATTTTCCTAAACCCCATGGAATACAGGCTCAGTCGCCCCAAACTCTGCTCCACAAAAGGTCTGTCATCCCAGAGATCAGTCTGGTCAGCCTTCGGTGCACTCCCTCAATGTCAGGTTTGTCCTTTATTAGGTACGGAGACCAAAACTGCACACCATACTGCACAATGTTCGAGTTGAGGTCTCACCAATAGTCCGTACAGCTGCACTGAGACACCCTTCCTGCTGGACTCAAGCCCACCTGACATGAGGGTCAACACCCCATTTATCTTCCTGACTGCTTTCTGCTCCTGCCATCTTGCTTTCAGTGACTGGTGCATAGGGAGATCGCAGATCCTTTTCAATGTTACATCTCCCCACTTGGTGGGTCTGCATAAACTGGTCTCTGTGCCAATGTATTCCCTGTATTAGCCTCTGTCTTCAGCACTCACTGCCCTGGAACTCAGATGTCTGTCCAAACAATAACAGAAGAAAAGTGCAGTTCCCTTCATAGATCGACATTTCTCAACCATTCCCTTTTCCAATGGCTGGCTGGAATTTTAGTGTTTCCCAACAAAGTAGACAACATCACATCTATCCACACTGCTCTTCATCTGCCACATTCTTACTCATTCACTTCATTTGTTTCAATCACCTTGAAGTTTTTTTCACATCCTCCGCACTTTCAAAATCCTAGTTCCGTCAGCAGACTTGGAAACTTTGCATTTGATTCCCTCAACGAGATGTTTGAGATGTATTGTGAATATCTGGCGCCCCAGCACCAATCATTTCGATGCCTCACGAGCCTTCCAAACTGAAAACCTTCCATTAATTCCTACTCATTGTTTCCTGTCAACACTCCCATTTTAACACCATGTTCATATACTACCCCCTATCCCATGTGCTTTTACTTTGCACA
>NW_025202644.1:6463-7986 GCF_004010195.1 Chiloscyllium plagiosum
GAATGGACTGAGCCTTTTTTCCCAGTGTTGAGGAATGGAGGACTAGGGGGCATTAATTTAAGGTGAGATGGGAAAGAATAAAAGGGAAACTGATGGAAACTGTTTACACAGAGAGTGGTACACAAAGGGAATGAGCTACCAGCGGAAGTGGTTGAAGCATTTATATCAACAATATTTAAACAGCATTTTGACAAGTACATCGGCAGGAAATGACGAGAAGTGACGTGGTGGAAAAGAGGTAAAAAGAGGTGGATGGATATTTGTGTCAGCATGGATCAGTTTGGGTCAAAGGGCCTCTCTCCATGCTGTAGGACTAGATGACTCTACAAATAGAATAGCGTTTGGGTCAAACTCACATTCTTCCTTTGGTCATGAGTTCGAATAATACTTGGACAAAGTTCTTTCAAGATAACTTTACAGGGATTTTCCTTTTCAGTTTGATATCCAACATACGTGTGTGTGTGTGCGTGTATGCGTATGTATATGTGTGTATGCGTATGTATATGTACGGGAAATATCACTGTACATATTTGTAATATCCACTCGTCATTCTTCTTTCCATCATAGTTTGAGTAGCTTTGCTTTGGTCATATACATGTTGTTTTAACAGATTAAAGAAATCTGTCTCTCTTGTTCTTAACACTGACCCTGACACACTCTGAGAACCATAACATTGGCCATATCACCAACCTAGTTATTTTTTTTGTGTGTGTGGCTAGTGGACGAGTGGGACTAGAAAAGGGAACAACGATCCAAAAGCACAGTAAATTATCGACTCAGTCAGCCTAATGCCAGTGTAGAGGAGATTGTTGGAGGAGATTCTGAGGTTTAGGATTTACATGCATTTAGAAAGACGAGGACTTTTTAGGAATAGTCAACATGGCTTTGTACGATGGAAATCATGACTCATTAATGTGATTGGTATTTTGAAAAGGTGACGAAGAAGATTCAGGAAAGCACTGTGGGTATATATTATTTACACAGACTTCAGCAATGCATTTAATAAGGTTCCTCAACGTAGACAGATTACCAAGGTTAGGTCATATGGAATTCAGGAAAGGCTAACCAACTGGATACAAAATTGGATTGAAGGTTGTTTTCCAGACTGGAGGCCTGTCGGCCGGGGTGTGCTGAAAGAATCAGTGCTGAACTCAGTGCTTTTTATCATGTATACAAATAGCTTGTATGTGATTAACGGAGGCATGGTTAGTAGGTTTACAGGTAACATAAAAAAATGGGGCCAGTGGACAGTGATGATTATTTCAGAGTACAACGGCACCCTTGACAAACAAAGGGCCAAGGACTGGCAGATAGAATTTAATGCAGACATTTGTGAGGTTTTGCATTTTGGTAAGTTAAAGCAGGGTAGTGCCCTGGGGAATGTTGCTGAACAAAGTGACCTACGGATGCAGGATCATAGTTCCTTGAAAGTGGAGTAGCAGGTAGACAGAGTATTAATGTTCAGTCACAACATTGAGTATAGGAGATGCGGTAGCATAGTACGCTTCTACAGGACGTTGGTG
>NW_025202645.1:0-7987 GCF_004010195.1 Chiloscyllium plagiosum
TATTTTGAGTTTCTTTCACGAAAACAATCATGTCAATTGCTTCTCATTTTCTTCCTAGTTCTGATACACATGTCAAAATATATACGATATTAACTCTTTATGCATAATGAAAGAGTTTTCTCTGCAAGAACGACATGAAGATGTTCAAAGTCCTTTAATTATTGTTAAGCACAATACTCTTCATAAGGGTCTTATTGTCTTCAACCGATGCTTTTTATGACCTTGATTTTATTTCTGACTGTTGTGTTTGCGACTGATGTGTTTTCAAACCATGTGCAACGCATAAGGATTTCTTTCAATTTGTTATAAAAAAAAACTGCTTTCCATGTTGATTTCTAATTTCTTTTACTCCCGAGTTATTTGTCGATGTGCAATAATCACAAAATTATGGAAGATCCTTGTATCTTATGTTCACTGCAATATGCACTTTCACTCTTCACTTATTTACTTCCTACGTCTGACATGAATGTCTAAACATTGGTCATGAACAAAGAGAGTTGTAACTTAAAGCTATATCCCAATAAGCAAACCAATGGATGGAAACATGTAATTCTTGTAATCCTGCATTTTTGAACCAAAAGCAATTCTGCTGAATAATCACTGAATGGCTCGTTTTTGTGAATCATAAAGCTAGCTACCATATAATATTTCTCAGTTTACCGACCTTAATGAATATCCAATCATCATCACAACAAAGTGCTTTTAAAATATTGAATCTTTTTTTTAGATTACACCGTAATTTTCCAGTCACTGCCATGGCAATAATTGCACAATTATTGGAGTTAGTCTTGCTAACAAATATAGTGCTATTCGCATTTTAATTGCATCAATTGCTTCTTCGTACGAACACTACAACATAAAAATCAATTTACTGTTCAGGAGAACGATCCCATAATGGAACCAATGACTTCCCTTAGATGCCTCATTGTAAATATTTGATGATTGCTCATTTGAATGATCGCGGTAATCTCAGCCTGAAGCGTTCAGAGAACTGTAATTACTTTTCATTAGAATAATTCCTGGTCGTTTCTCCACATTGCTCAGTGAAATAGTTAACTGGGATTTCTCAGTATTCTTAAACGAAATTAAATAATTTTGACAATTTAATTGTTGCGATTATCTAATCATTGCTCAATATAGTTCAGGATATGACTACGAAATTATGGCTCATAAATTAAGTAATGTAAAGATTTTGCAGCGGGCATTGTGAATATCAATTTTTATTTTAACCGTGGGAAACAGTTGAATTGATTTAATTATGTTTAACTTCAATGTTAACATTTACTGTATTTATAAACACAATACAAGTTAATCACTTTTCATGGAACAAAATCATTTAAACTTTTTGTGACTGTTTGAAGTACAACAAAAGGAACTAACATCTTTATTGTTTCATGAAATAGTCACAGTACATTTTAAACTTTGGGATGTTGAACATTTCTGGAAAGAAGGGAAGTTGTCTTCAGATGAATAGCCGCATTGAGTGACTAATTCATTTATTTTCCTAATCATTTATGTTGCAAATCATATTAATTTTCTTTTCATTCTGTGACAAACTGCATTGAACATTTGGAACTATTTGATTGATTGACTTTCGTTCATCAGTGTACACTGATCAAATGATTAGGTTTTTTCTTGTCATGAATAATCACGAGATTCATATTTAATTAAAGTCATTATTGCTTTGTTCCATCATTACTGTAAATTACTAATTCGTTTTGTCAGTTCATTCCACACAGGAAATACGCAATTAATTCCCATTCAAATAATTACAAGAAACATCTGATTAATTTTCATTTGAGTTGCCGCCGTAAGCATGCGACTATACACCTGCCCTTTCCGGATGGTAACATTATGACGGGTCTTTGTGGAGTTCTGACAGTGTTTCTACGACAAGATCAGGAGGAATGATATCAATTTCCCCCTTCAGCGGAGATGTGCCAAAGCAGCTCGGAAATCTCATTAGAAAATATCTGAGTATAGATTGAACTGCTTTTCACAACAACATTAGATATTCTTCGATCTGTTCTGCATTTCAATCATCACCATATCGCCTATTTATTTTCTTCAGTTTATTAATAAAATGATGCATCTAATTTTGCTGGTTCTACATTCTTGGAAAAATAGTTGACAATGTTGCAATATTAAAGTTGGAAGAGCCTAAGACATGGTAATCATGATTTGTTTTACTGTTCAAAGGAACCTAGTTCAAACATTTCAAGCACATAAATCCTTATTCTCCGGTATTATAAAGAGGAAAATATTAACAGTCGAAATTCCTCTTTTGCAAAATAACCAAATGCAACTTCATGTTATTCAGTGGTCAGCTGATCACCTACATTTATAACTAAATATTGCAATTCATCTAAACACTGGTATGTGATTTGATCAAATTAAAGTTCTAATTATTAGTCATTCATGAATTGTCAGCAATTTATTTTTATTTTCCATTCACCTCTTCATATTGAATGTAAGATTGATATGCTGTGAAACTATTGGCGTGTATATATTTGAACATTTAATTTGTCTCTCCCTCTCTCTCACTTATCTCACTTCATGCATGATTGCGTCAATGTACCTCGCTAGACTTAAAATATTTTGTTGACTTTAAGTAGTATCTTTAGCACTCACTTATCAATTTAATCCAAAATCATAGTATCATAGAATTCCTACAGTGTTGAAACAGGCCATTTGGCCCAACAGTCCACACTGACCATCCAAAGAGTAACCCACCCAGACACTCCCTTGCTCTATTAGTCGATATTTCCTCTGACTAATGCACCTAACCTAGGTAAAAACAATGACTGCAGATACTGGAAACCAGAGTTTCGATTCGAGTGGTGCTGGAAAAGCACAGCAGTTTAGGCAGCATCCGAGAAGCAGGAAAATCAACGTTTCGGGCAAAATCCATACATCAGGAATATAGGCTGTATTCCTAATGAAGGGCTTTTGCCAGACACGCGAATTTTACTGCTCCTCGGATGCTGCCTGAACTGCTGTGCTTTTCCAGAACCACTCTAACAAAATATAATGCAACTAACCTGAAACATCCATGCATCATGGGCAATTTAGCATGGGCAACTCACCTCAGCTGCACACTTGTATACTATCACAATGTTATTGAAATCAATGTTCACACAAAGCACGATACATAAAGCCACACAATGGTCTTCATGACCATTTAATTACTGTTCAGGAAATAATCTGAGTAATTGTCTTGTTGTTCCTGAGATTAATCAACACAGTAAGCATCTGGTCATCATTCCAGACAATAAATACAATGGGTGTCCTCTGAAATTTCTGTTCAGTAATTATCCATGATACTTGTTGGTCAAAGCAGTGTTTATTCTTCATTACGAGTTGCCAATGATTCTAACAGCCATTGATCCTGATCTTATTGTTACTGAGTGCAATAACCACCGTAAACATCTGGTTATCATTTTTGCCAATTGATTTGTTCATGTTTTCAAACCGATTTTCAGGCCATGTATTTCAAAAAGAAGTAGTTTGACTTCGTTCAAATTTAAATGTAAACATTTTCAGATATTTTCCATTCAAAATGTTTATTTGCTTGTTCAGATCAAATCTGAATCTTGCCTCTGTAAAGTGAATTTATTGTGCTTTCCATTCATGGAAATATTCATTAATAGGTCCTCATTTTCATCTTAGGTCTGATAGAAATTTGAAATACTGATTACAGTGAAAATAGTATGAATTATACATGAGTGGTCTCTAAAATAAAATCACGAAAGGTGAGATAGAATTATTTAATAGCCTGTATATTTTAATAAAGAAAACATTCCTTCCAAAAAACAAAGTTAAAAATCACACAACACCAGGGTATAGTCCAACAAGTTTTTTTTGGAAGCACTGGCTTTCGTAGCGCTGCTCCTTCAACCACCTGATGAACGAGCAGCACTCTGAAAGCTAGTTCTTCAAAATAAACATGTTGGTTAATAACCTGCTGGTGTGTGATTTTTAACTTTGTACAGCCCAGTCCAACACTGGCGCCTCCAAATCATTCAAAAAATAAAACTCTTTTGTCTGTGGTTTAACAATTCAACAATCCTGCAACTAGATTACAATTTTCAGTTTATCTATCTTAATAAATATCTAATCAATGTCAGTGTAAATTCCCGGAAAACTTCAAATCGTTTTGTTTGTTAAAACACAAACTTTAATTGAAAATTCATTGTTTTCACAATACATGAATTATACTTTAACTCTCCAGTGATGTGAAGTGACCCTTGGACAGAAATTGGAAGTTCTAAATTCAAAATCAATCAAACTCAATCAAACAGCAGCTGGAATCAATCAGCTCCAGGATGAATCAGATTTTCTTACACCTTGGCTTCCAGCCAGTGCCTGAGCATTATACACCTCTCTTGGAAATATCAACAATGAAGGGTTTTCACACTAACACATTGGCTTCTTTAAATCCAGCTCATGGCCACATGTGGATGTTTGTCACAAAATTATTAATCATTTTACAAATATCTCAAAGCTCTTGAAATAAAAGTAATCACTACACATCAAGCCACACGATAGTATTCAAGGTCACCTAATTATTGTTTAGTGCAAAACGTTTTGTCAGTATTGTACTCAAGATTAGATTACTTACAGTGTGGAAACAGGCCCTTCGGCCCAACGAGTCCACACCAACCCGCTGAAGAGCAACCCACCCAGACCCATTCCCCTTCACCTAACACTACAGACAGTTAAGCATGGCCAATTCACCTCACCTGCAAATCTTTGGACTGTAGGAGGAAACCAGAGCACCAGGAGGAGACCCAGGCAGACACGGGGAGAATGTGCAAACTCCACACAGTCAGTCACCTGAGGCGGGAATTGAACCCAGGTCCCTAACCACTGTGAGATTAGGTGTTCTACAGGATCGGGTGTCTCTAAAAGGAGGGAAGGACTGTAACCACGTTGCATGTGGCCATTGTAATACAGAAAGTATGTAAAAATACTGCTTTTTACCATACACGTTACGGCGTGTCATGGACCTCCCTTCCGAGCTTGGCCTCGGGGGATGATCCCTGCATTAACTGATTGCAGCATGAGTAAACATCTTCCACTTGCCTGAGTTCTGCCTATCTCCTTAATCTTCATTCCCTGTCAGGGGAAGTCACTCCTACAGCTATGGTGACATTTAAATTCAATACAAACACTTATTATCTGTGAAATTATTACTTGCAGAGCGCTATCATTTTCGTGTAAAAATTGTTTTACTTTTTTCGTGTGCATGAAAACAATGTAGGTACATCCATTTGTTATTTAGTTCAACTTATACTAAATTTTAATTTATTGGAAAGACTACACTGGGGTGGGAAGGGGGGGGAGAACGAGTTTTCAGCTCAAATCTCACATTAAGTGACAGTTTCCGTTTTTCAAATCATGTGACCTCCAAAATGATATTTATTTTAATTTCATTTTGTGATAGTTTCATTTTCTTCCAACATTAGTTGTCAATGAACAATAATCACACATTTATTAGTCATTTGCTACAAAATGACTTCCTGTAGCAAATGTCATTAACTCGATGTTTTGTTCATAATAATACTCACTTTCCCGGCCTAATTATTTTCTTCCTAGTTCTGACATTTGTGTAAACATTTAGCATGATAAAAGTTACATTAATAAAATAGACATGAACCGACCAAAAAAAATGTTGAACTGTGTTCAATCATTGCTGAGTTTTTTTTAAATTATTAAAGCCACGTTTTATATTTTAATTTTCAATTTATTAATTTAAATGAATATACAATCGACATCAGAGCAAAGTGTATTCAAAATATTAAGGCAATTTATCTATCAGGATTTTAGAAACAATACTTTAACTTAGGCTTTATAATAAGCACAATGTGCTTTTAATAGCTTCCATATTTCTTAGTGTGAGTGCTACAATATTAAAACCTGTTTGATCAAGCCAATATACCCACAAAAGACCAATAATTGCCATTGCAACATCATTTGTAAATATCTACCTTTTGCTCATTTGAAAGATCACAGTCTTCTCAGCCATTGAAATTCAGAGAACACCAGTTACTTTACACTGCAATATTTCTCTTCGTTTCTGAACATGACTCAGTAGAATAGTAAGAGGAGATACCTCATTATTCTTAAATTTCAATAATAAAAGTTTTCAAATCGATTTGTTGCCGATACCTAATAATTGTTCAACTCGGTAAGGGGTGTAATTGTGGAACTATGTTTCCATATAATAACTAATGCAAGGACATTGCAATGTACAATCTCTCAATCATTCTGAATATTGCTTTTCAGTTTAAACTTGGAAACAAGTTTGAATTTTTTCAAGTACACCGAAAAGGATTGACATCACTCTTATTTCATTAAATAATCACAGGAAATGGTGACTTCTTAGAAATCGTAAATTTTCGGAAAGAATGAAAGTTGTATTTAGCTGAATAGGCACATTGACTGACCAATTCATCAGTTTGTTCCAATTTATGTATAGAACAAAACATTTTAATTTGCATTTCAGAAAATGAGAAACTTCTGACCATATAGAATAATGGTATTCATTTTTTATTTATAATGCACAGTAATCACACAATCCTGTCAAGCTGTCATTCCACAAGTGATCATAACAATCATGTTTAATTAAGACATTTGTTAACTCCCCTTATTATTGTAAATTACTACTGAATTTTCAGAAGATATCACACAGTATCCAACCATTTAATTCCAATCCAATTATCACAATAAACATCTGATTAGTTTTCAGCCCTTCCCAGCCTGGTTGGGAATGTTATGAAGGAATCTTGTGCAACTCTTGTCGTGTCTCTGCTACCAGACCAAAGGGTACAATTTCAATTCCCAACTTGTACAGAGCTCTGCCAGATCAGCTCTGAATGTTGATTAGAAAATATCTTATAATCGAATGAATTGCCTTTCAATTCAACATTAGATATGCTTCCATTTGTTGTTCATTCCAAGAATCACAGTATCTGCTATGGATTTTCTTCAATTCGCTAAAGCAGAATGCATCTAATTCGACTCAATCAATATTCTTTGGAAAATATTTGAGAATGTTGCACTCACAAAGATGAAATATGCAAAGTAAAGATATTCCTTGATTTTCTTTTGTTCTAAAGAGCTGAGCTCAAACTGCACATAATTGATCATAATATTAATCATATAAATCGATGTAACATATCTCTACAAGGAATCCAGTGGATGGAAATTCACAATTCTTGTATTACGTACATTTTTGACTTAAAAAAAGAAGCATTTTGCTCAATAATCACTGAATGGCTCATTTTTCTTCAATCCATAAAGCTAGGCACTATGTTTTATTCCTCAGTTTACTGATATTAATAAATATCCAATCAACATCACAGCAAAGTGCTTTTGAAATATTGAATCATTTTAATTCTTCATATGACAGCATTAACTGTCAAGTCATTGCCATTACAATAATGGCACAATCATTTAAGAATGTCTTTTGAACAAGTATAGTGAGGTTCACATTTAGATTTAATTCATTATTTCTTAGTACTAATAGTACAGTATGAAAATGCGTTTATTTTTCAGGTCACCTACCCCAGAAAGGAAACAATGACTTACAATCCAGCGTCATTACAAATATCTGATGTTTGCTCATTTGAATGATCACGGTAATCTCGCCTTAAAATTCAGGAAAATGTAATTACTTTTCACTGAATTAATTCCAGTTCATTTCCAGACATTGCTCAATCACTTGCAAAAAGAGGTTTTTCATTATTCTTTAATGCATTGACAGATTTTGATAATTCAATTGTTGCTGATTTATAATAACATATAATAATTATTCAGTCTAGTAGGTTGTGCAAATGTGGAATTACGGCACAGTAGATGAACGACTGTAAAGATGTTGCAGTGCATAATCTCTCAATCATTATAAATATCAATTTTTATTTTACCTGTTAAAACATAGTTGAATTCAATGAATACTCACCCTTCGAAGCCGTCGGTCATTTCC
>NW_025202646.1:0-6156 GCF_004010195.1 Chiloscyllium plagiosum
TGAAAGCAAATCAGGAGATGTTACAGAGTGAGGAGTGCAAGGCTGGAGATGTTACAGAGAGAGGACAACAAGGCTGGAGATGTCACAGAGATAGGAGTGCAAGGCTGGACATGTTGCAGAAATCGAAAAACAAGGCTCTAGATGTTACCGAGAGAGTAAAGCAAGGCTGGAAAAGTTACAGAGATCGGAATGCAAGGTTGGTGATGTTACGACGGGAGGAAAGCAAGGCTGGAGAATTTACAGCGTTAGGAAAGCAAGCCTGGAGATTTTACAAAGATAGTAAAGCAATGCTGGAGATATTACAGAGAGAGGAAAACCTGGCTGAAAATATTACATCGATAGGAATGCAAGGGTGGACATGGTACAGAGATAGCAAGGTAAGGCTTGTGATGGTACAGACATAGGAAAGCAAGGCTGGAGATGTAGCAGAGTGGGGGAAGCAAGGCTGGAGATGTTACAGAGAGCGGAAAGCAAGGCTGGAGATGTTACAGAGAGAGGGAAGCAATGCTGGAGACGTTACAGAGACAAGAAATCAAGGACGAAGATGTTACAGAGATACGAAAACAAGGCTGGAGATGCTACAGCGATAGGAAAGCAAGGCTGGAGATGTTACATACAGAGGGAAGCAATGCTAGAGATGTTACAGAGACAGGAAAGCAAGGCTGTCGATTCTATAGAAACTGGACAGCATGGCTGGAGATGTTACAGAGATAGGAAAGTAAGGACGGAGATTTTACAAAGCAAGGAAAACAAGGCTGGAGATTTTACTGCGATAGGAAAGAAGGCTGGAGACGTTACGGAGATAGGAAAGCAAGGCTACAGATGTTACAGAGATAGGAAATCAAAGCTCGAGATTTTGCCGAGTGAGGAAAACAAGGCTGGTCATGTTGCAGAGATCGGAAAGCAAAGCTCGAGGTGTTATCGAGAGCGGAAACATTACAGAGATCCGAAAGCAAGGCTGGTGATGTTACGGTGATAGTAAAGCAAGGCTGGAGATGTTACAGAGATAGGAAAGTAAGGCTGGAGATGTTACACAGATAGGAGTGCAAGGCTGGAGATGTAGCAGAGTTAGGAAAGCAAGACTGGAGATGTTACAGAGAGAGGAAAGCAAGGCTCGAGATGTCACAGAGATAGGAAAGCAAGGCTGAAGGTGTTTCTGAGATAGGAAAGCAATGCTGGAGATGTCACAGACACATGGAAGCAAGGCTGTAGATTTTACAGAGAATTGAAAGCAAGGCTGGAGATGTAGCAGAGTGAGGGAAGCAAGACTGTCGATGTTACAGAGAGAGGAAATCAAGGCTCGAGCTGTTACAGAGATAAGAAAGCAAGGCTGGAGATGTTGCAGAGATCCGAAAGAAAGGCTGGAGATGTTACCGTGTGAGGAAAGCAAGGCTGGAGTTGTTACAGAGATTGCAAAGTAATGCTGGAGATGTGAAAGAGATATGAAAGCAAGTCTGAGGCCGTTACAGAGATAGAAAAGCAAGGCTGACGATGTTACAGAGATCGAAAAGCAAGGCTGGAGGTATTACAGAGAGAGTAAAGCAAGTCTGGAGATGTCACATAGATAGGAACGCAAGGCTGGAAATTTTACAGAAATATGAGAGCATGGCTGGACATGTTACAGACACAGGAAAGCAAGGCTGGAGATGTTACAGACAGAGGAAAGTAAATCTGGAGCTGTTACAGAGATAGGAAAGCATAGCTGGAGATGTTACAGAGAGAGGAAAGTCAGGCTGGTGATATTACAGAGAGAGGAAAGCAAGGCTGGAGACGTTACATCGATCGGAAAGCAATTCTGGAGATGTTTCAGAGACAGGGAAGCAAGGCTGGAGATGTTACAGTGACAGGAAAGCAAGGCTGAAGATGTTACAGAGATAGCAAAGCAAGGCTCTAGTTTGTACAGAGACATGAAAGCAAGTCTGGAGATGTCACAGAGTGAGGGAAGCACGGCTGGAGATGTTACAGATTGAGGAAAGCCTTGATTTCCTATCCGTGTATTATCTCCTGCCTTGATTTCCTATTTCTGTAACATCTCCTGCCTTGCTTTTCTACCTCTCTAACATCTCCAGCCTTGATTTTCTATCTCTATAACATCTCCAGCTTTGTTTTCCTCACTCTGCAACATCTCCTGCTGTGCTTCCCTCACTCTATGACATCTCCAGACTTGCTTTCCTATCTCTGTAAAAGCTAGAGCCTTGCTTTGCTATCTCTGTAACATCTTCAGCCTTGCTTTCCTATCACTGAAACATCTCCAGCCTTGCTTTCCTATCGATGTTACGTCTCCAGCCTTGCTTTCCTCTGTCTGTAATATCTCCAGCATTGATTTCCTAGTTCTGTAACATCTCCAGCATTGATTTCCTATCGCTGTAATATCACCAGCCTTACTTTCCTCTCTCTGCAACATCTCCAAGCTTGCTTTCTTGTCTCTGTACCATCTCCAGCTATGCTTTCCTATCTCTGTAACAGCTCCAGCCTTGCTTTCCTATTTCGCTAACATCTTCAGCCTTGCTTTCCTTTCAGTCCAACTTTCCAGCCTTGCGTTCATGTCCCTGTAATACCTCCAGCCTTGCTTTCCGATCTCTGTAACATGTCCAGCCTTGCTTTACGACCTCTGTAACATCTTCAGCCTTGCTTTTCTTTCTCTGTAATGGCCTCAGACTTGTTTTTATATCTCTTTAACTTCTCCAGCATTACTTTGCCATCTCTGTTACATCTCCAGCCTTGCTTTTCTCTCTCTGTAACCTCTCCAGCCTTTCTTTCCTATCACTGCATCATCTCACGCCTTGCTTTAGGAAAGCATAGCTGGAGATGTTACAGAGAGAGGAAAGTCAGGCTGGTGATATTACAGAGAGAGAGGAAATCAAGGCTGGAGACGTTACATCGATCGGAAAGCAATTCTGGAGATGTTTCAGAGATAGGGAAGCAAGGCTGGAGATGTTACAGTGACAGGAAAGCAAGGCTGAAGATGTTACAGAGATAGCAAAGCAAGGCTCTAGTTTTTACAGAGACATGAAAGCAAGTCTGGAGATGTCACAGAGTGAGGGAAGCACGGCTGGAGATGTTACAGAGTGAGGAAAGCCTTGATTTCCTATCCGTGTATTATCTCCTGCCTTGATTCCCTATCTCTATAACATCGCCAGCTTTGTTTTCCTCACTCTGCAACATCTCCCACTGTGCTTCCCTCACTCTATGACATCTCCAGACTTGCTTTCCCATCTCTGTAAAAACTAGAGCCTTGCTTTGCTAACTCTGTAACATCTTCAGCCTTGCTTTCCTATCGATGTTACGTCTCCAGCCTTGCTTTCCTCTGTCTGTAATATCTCCAGCATTGATTTCCCAGTTCTGTAACATCTCCAGCATTGATTTCCTATCGCTGTAATATCACCAGCCTTACTTTCCTCTCTCTGTAACATCTCCAAGCTTGCTTTCTTGTCTCTGTACCATCTCCAGCTATGCTTTCCTATCTCTGTAACAGCTCCAGCCATGCTTTCCTGTGTCTGTAACATGTCCAGCCATGCTCTCATATCTCTGTAAAATTTCCAGGCTTGCTTCCCCATCTCTGTAACATCTCCAGCATTGCTTTCCTATTTCGCTAACATCTACAGCCTTGCTTTCCTTTCAATCCAACTTTCCAGCCTTGCGTTCATGTCCCTGCTATACCTCCAGCCTTGCTTTCCGATCTCTGTAACATGTCCAGCCTTGCTTTTCTATCTCTGTAACGGCCTCAGACTTGTTTTCATATCTCTTTAACATCTCCAGCATTACTTTCCCATCTCTGTAACATCTCCAGCCTTGCTTTTCTATCTCTGTTACATCTCCAGCCTTGCTTTCCTACCGATGTAACATCACCAGCCTTGCTTTCATCTCTCTGTGACATCTACAGCCTTGGATTTCTCCCTCTGTAACATCTCCAGCCTTGCCTTCATATCTCTGTTACATCTCCAGCCTTACTTTCCTCTGTGTGTAACATCACCAGCCTTACTTTCCTCTGTGTGTAACATCTCCAGCCTTGCCTTCCTCTCTTAGTAACATGAGCTGGAAATGTGTTGCTGGAAAAGCGCAGCAGGTCAGGCAGCATCCAGGGAACAGGAGCATCGACATTTCGGGCACAAGCCCTCCTTCCTGAAGAAGGGCTTGTGCCCGAAACGTCGATTCTCCTGTTCCCTGGATGCTGCCTGACCTGCTGCGCTTTTCCAGCAACACATTTCCAGCTCTGATCTCCAGCATCTGCAGACCTCACTTTCTTCTCTCAGTAACATCTCGAGCCTTGCTTTCCGATCTCTGCAACATCTCCAGTCTTGCACTCCTATCTCTGTAACGTTTCCAGCCTTGCTTTACTATCTCTGTAAAGTCTCCAGCCTTGCGTTACTATCTGCGTACTATCACCAGCCTTGCTTTCCGATCTCTGTAATGTTTCCAGCCTTGCTTTCCTTGCTCCCTCCCTCGCTCCCTCTGTTTCAGAGAAAAGCAAGGTGTGAGATTTTGCAGTGATAGGAAAGCTGCTTTCCTACGGATGTAACATCACCAGCCTTGTTTCATCTCTCTGTGACATCTCCAGCCTTGGATTTCTCCCTCTGTAACATCTCCAGCCTTGCCTTAATATCTCTGTTACATCTCCAGTCTTACTTTCCTCTGTGTGTAACATCACCAGCCTTACTTTCCTCTGTGTGTAACATCTCCAGCCTTGCTTTCTTCTCTCGGTAACATCTCGAGCCTTTCGTTCCAATCTCTGTAACATCTCCAGCCTTGCACTCCTATCTCTGTAACATCTCCAGCCTTACTTTCCCATCTCTGTAACATCTCCAGCCTTGCTTACCTAACGATGTAACATCTCCAGCTTGCACTCCTATCTCTGTAACGTCTCCAGCTTTGCTTTACTATCTGCGTACTGTCACCAGCCTTGCTTTCCGATCTCTGTAATGTTTCCAGCCTTGCTTTCCTCTCTCGGTAACACCTCGAGTTTTGCTTTCCGATCTCTGCAACATGACCAGCCTTGTTTTCCTCACTCGGCAAAATCTCGAGCTTTGCTTTCCTATCTCTGTAACATCGGTAGCCTTGCTTTCCTATCTCCGTAACGTCTCCAGCCATCTTTCCTATCGCAGTAAAATCTCCAGCTTTGTTTTCCGTTCTCTGTAACATCTCCGTCCTTGCTTCCCTGTCTCTGTAACATCTCCAGCCATGCTGTCCTGTTTCTGTAGAATCGACAGCCTTGCTTCCCTTTCTCTGTAACATCTCCAGCCTTGCTTCTCTTACACTGCTACATCACCAGCCTTGCTTTTGGATCCCTGTAAAATCTAGAGCTTTGCTTTCCAATCTCTATACCATCTCCAGCCTTGCCTTCCTATCGCTGTAACATCTCCACCCTTGCTTTCCTATCACCGTAACATCACCAGATTGGGTTCCGATCTCTGTGACATCTCGAGCCTTTCTTTCCTCTCTCTGTAACATCTCCAGCCTTGCTTTCATATCTCTGTAAAATCTACAGCCTTGATTTCCCTTCGATGTAACATCTCCAGCCTTGCTTCCATGTCTCTGAAACATCACCAGCCTTGATTTTCTATCCGTGTATTATCTTCAGTCTTGATTTCCTATCTCTGTAACATCTGCCTTGCTTTTCTACTTCTCTAACATCTCCAGGCTTGCTTTCCTCACTCTGTAACATCTCCAGACTTCCTTTCATATCTCTGTAAAAACTAGAGCCTTGCTTTGCTATCTCTGTAACATCTTCAGCCTTGCTTTCCTGTCACTGTAACATCTCCAGCCTTGCTTTCCTATCGCTGTAACATCACCAGCCTTACTTTCCTCTCTCTGTAACATCTCCAAGCTTGCTTTCTTGTCTCTGTAACATCTCCAGCTATGCTTTCCTATCTCTGAAACATCTCCAGACTTGCTTTCCTATCGATGTAACATATCCAGCCTTGCTTTCCTCTCTCTGTAACATCTCCGGCGTTGATTTCCTAGTTCTGTAACATCTCCAGCATTGATTTCCTATCGCTGTAACATCACCATCCTTACTTACCTCTCCCTGTAACATCTCCAAGCTTGCTTTCTTGTTTCTGTACCATCTCCAGCTATGCTTTCCTACCTCTGTAACAGCTCCAGATTTGCTTTCCTCTGTCTGTAACATCTCCAGCCTTGCTTTTCTATCTCTGAAAA
>NW_025202646.1:6700-7987 GCF_004010195.1 Chiloscyllium plagiosum
TCTCTGTGACATCTCCAGCCTTGGATTTCTCCCTCTGTAATATCTCCAGCCTTGCCTTCATATCTCTGTTACATCTCCAGCCTTACTTTGCTCTGTGTGTAACATCTCGAGCCTTACTTTCCTATCTCTCTAACATCTCCAGCCTTGCTTACCTAACGATGTAACGTCTCCAGTCTTGCACTCCTATCTCTCTAACATCTCCTGCCTTGCTTTACTATCTCCGTACTATCACCAGCCATGATTTCCAATCTCTGTAATGTTTCCAGCCTTGCTTTCCCCTCTCGGCAACACCTCGAGGTTTGCTTTCCGATCTCTGCAACATGACCAGCCTGGTTTTCCACAGTCGGCAAAATCTCGAGCTTTGCTTTCCGATCTGGGTAACAGCTCGAGCCTTGCATTACTATCTCCGTAACGTCTCCAGCCTTCATTCCTATCGCAGTAAAATCTCCAGCCTTGTTTTCCTTGCTCTGTGACATCTCCGTCCTTGTTTTCCTATCTCTGTAACATCTCCAGCCATGCTGTCCTGTTTCTGTAGAATCGACAGCCTTGCTTTCCTGTCTCTGTAACATCTCCAGCATTGCTTCCCTATCTCTATAACATCTCCAGCCTTGCTTTCCTCTCTCTGTAACATCTCCAGCCTTGCTTCCCTCACACTGCTACATCTCCAGACTTGCTTTTGAATCTCTGTAAAATCTCGAGCATTGCTTTCCGATCGACGTAACATCTCCAGCCTTGCCTTCCTATCGCTGTAACATCTTCACCCTTGCTTTCTTATCTCCGCAACATCACCAGCCTTGCTTTCCGATCTCTGTAATGTTTCCAGCTTTGCTTTCCGCTCTCGGTAACACCTCGACCTTTGCTTTCCGATCTCTGCAACATGACCAGCCTTGTTTTCCTCACCCGGAAAATCTCGAGGCTTGCTTTCCTATCTCTGTAATATCTCCAGCCTTGCTATCCTATCGCTGTAATATCTCCGTCCTTGTTTTCGTATCTCTGTAACATCTCCGTCCTTGATTTTCTGTCTCTGTAACGTCTCCAGCCAAGTTGTCCTGTTTCTGTAGAATCTCCAGTCTTGCTTTCCAGTCTCTGAAACATCTCCAGCATTGCTTGCCTATCTCTTTAATATCACCAGCCTGCTTTCCTCTCTCTGTAACATCTCGAGCCTTGCTTTCCCATCGATGTAATATCTCAAGCCATGCTTTGCTGTCTCTGAAACATCTCCAGCCTTGCTTTCCTATGTATGTACCATCACATGCCTTACGTTGCTATCTCTGTACCAGGTCCAGC
>NW_025202647.1:0-3901 GCF_004010195.1 Chiloscyllium plagiosum
GGGGAGGGCAGGGATTAAATCAAAATAGAGTTGGAGAGGGGAATTTTTTTCCTCTTTGTTTTTTTTTAAAATGCTCATTTTTCCCCAGCAACTATGTTGTCTGTGGAGAGGTGTGAGACAGTGAAAGACAGGTGTACAAATCTTTATTCCATTTCCATTAGCAGGGAGAAAAAAATACACCTGACTGGCCTGTGACAACCAGGGCCATTCACGTCAAAATACCCTGTATATTTTTTTTTTTAATTTTATTAAACAGTTACAAGTGTGTTTACAGAAAAAGTTAACATTTACAGCTGTATACAAAACGGCAATTTTACAAGGGAGAGGAGCAGCAAAGCTAGGCCCCAAACCCTACCGTTCAGCCAGTTTACAGGGAGAGGAGGACAAACCTCAAATCCCAGTTCAACATATGAAAAGATAGCGACAATGACATTTGTACATGAGACAATCCTGTTACATAGGAAAGTGCAGACAATACAGACACAGCAAGCCCCCGTCCCTCCTGCCTTCCACCCACTCAAAGCAGTCCGCCCCTACACACCTTCCGACTCTCGATCCACTCCATGCCCCTTCCAGTTCTCTGTCCACCCTAACACACCTTTCGACCACCTCTAGGACAGCCCGCCCCAGTACCTTCCTGGGGTGACAGCACTGAGGAGTTACCTGCCTTCTAGCTCTGTCTGGCCCTACATACCATTGGGCTCTCACCCACCCCGATGTGACGTCCAGTCACCTCTAGGACAACCCGTCCCCTTCCCTGGGAGGACAGCGTGCAGGATAGCCCACAAGCCTTCCGGCTCTCAGCTGCTCTGACACCTTCTGAACACCTCTAGGACAGGCCTTCCCAATCACCCCTTCTCAGGACAGTGCTCAGAACGGCCTACCTACCACCTGGCTCTCAGGGTGACTGGCATCAGGGAGGCCTACCCACCCTCCGGCTCTCAGGGTGACAGCTTTCAGGATGAAACATGAGCCTCCCAGCTCACAGCAAGGCCTGCTAGACCCAGGGACACAAGACAGTGCAGGTGATAGACCCAACAAACACTACAATACAGTTAATTACCAAAAAAAAGTCCTTTCTGGTATACATTCCAAATATAGAGACTTCAAAAATTTAGAGTCCAATCCCAGGAATGGAGTCCACTCTAGTTTTTAAGGTGCATTGTCCAAAATGGAGTCCATTCCAAACTGCGGAGTCCACTCCTGAAGGCAGCAAATGTACACCCCACAGCACACAGGTATTCAGTCTCCATGGAGTCCTGGCCCAGCCTTGGAAAACCAGACCCACTCACAGGAACAGTACATTGTACAGGTGCAGTTAACTCACAGGGGTTTGGTCCACTCCTGAAGGCAAGGTCTTGTCCTAGACTCCAGGATACAGCAAGTGCTCACCTCCCAGCACACACACAGATGTTCAATCATCAGAGGCCCAGTCCCAGGGCTAGGCCTCCCCACAGGAATAGCTCCTCTGGTAAAATATATGTCTTCCACAAGTGCTCAGTCCAGACACCAATAAAAAGTGAAGACACGTACAAAAAACAAAGAAAACTAGAAAATCCAAGGGCTAAACCATACCACAAAATTAATATTACTCTTTTTTTTGAGAAAAGGATAAAAAGAGAAAAGAGTAACACACAGGCTGTAACCAGTTAGTGAAACAACAATCCCCCAATGCAAACTGAGTTACACCTGAAACACAATGTGTGCATCAGGAGTTTAACAATCAGTCAACAAACTGGCTAAATAATTCAGTCAGTTCAGAAGTCAGGTTTCCCCCTCCAAAAAAAGAGAAAAGCAGAAACTAACAGTAACATACTGACTGTAATACCAGCTAACACAGAGTCAGTTCCCTAAACTGAGGAGACTCTGAATCTCCTGGTTATAATATTTTAAACAAATTACAAAACACATTTTACAAAAAAAAAGGGTTAACATTTACAGCTGTATACAATCACAATTTTACAATGGAGAGGAGCAGCAAAGCTAGGCCCCAAACCCTACCTTTCAACCAGTTTACAATGAGATGAGGACAAACCTCAAATCCCAGTTTCACATAAAAGACAGCAACAATGACATTATACATGAGATAATACTGTTACATACAAAAGTGCAGACAATACAGACCCAGCAAGCCCCCGTCCCTCCCACCTTCTGACCACTCTAAGGCAGCCTGCCTCTACACACCTTCTGGCTCTCTGTCCACCCCATGCCCCTTCCAGTTCTCGGTCCACCCTGACACCTTTCGACCACCTCTGGGACAGCCCACCCAGGTACTTGCCCAGGGTGACAGCGCTGAGGACAGCTACCCACCTTCTGGCTCTCGGTCCACCCCTACGTACCATTGGGCTCTCACCCACCCTGATGCGCCGTCCAGCCAGTGGCCTATCCTGGCACACCTTCTGGCCACCTCGAGAACAGCCCAACCCCTTCTCTGGGACGACAGCATGCAGGGTAGCCCACAAGCCTTCTAGATCTCAGCCTGCCCCTACGCGCCTTCTGGCTCTCGGCTGCTCTGACACCTTCCGACCACCTCTAGGACAGCCTGTCCCGATCACCCCTTCTCGGTACGACAGCACTCAGAATGGCCTACCCACCATCTGGCTCTTGGGGCAACTGGCATCAGGGTGGCTTACCCACCCTCCGGCTTTCACGACAGCCTACCAACCTTCAGGTTCACAGGATGATCTACCCACTCTCCACCTCTCGGGGTGACAGCTTTCAGGACGACCCATGAGCCTCCCAGCTCACAGCAAGGCCTGCCAATCCCAGGGACCCGCAAGACAGTGCAGGTGATAGACCCAGGAAACACCACAATACAGTTAATTACCAAAAAACAGAGTCCTTTCTGGTACACAGTCCAAATCTATACAGTCTTCAAAATACAGAATTCATTTCCAGGCAGAGTCCATTCCGGTATACAATGTGCAATGTCAGAAATAGAGTCCGCTCCAAACTGCAGAGTCCGTTGCTAAAAACAGTGTCCACAACCAAGGGCAAAGTCCACTCCCGAAGGCAGCACACAGGTGTTCAGTCTCCATGGAGTCCTGGCCCAGCCTTAGAAAACCAGGCCCACTCACAGGAACAGTACATTGTACAGGTGCAGTTAACTCACAGGGGTTTGGTCCACTCCTGAAGGCAAGGTCTTGTCCTAGACTCCAGGATACAGCAAGTGCTCACCTCCCAGCACACACACAGGTGTTCAATCTTCAGAGGCCCAGTCCCAGGGCTAGGCCGCCCCACAGGAACAGCTCCTCTGGTAAAATGTATGTCTTCCACAAGGGCTCAGTCCAAACACCAATAAATAGTGAAGACACATACAAAAACAAAGAAAATTAGAGTCCAAGGGCTAAGCCCTACCACAAAATTAACATTATCCTTTTCTCAAAAAGGAGAAAAGAATAACACACAGCCTGTAACCAGCCAGTGAAATAACACTCCTCTAATGAGAACTGAGTCACACCTGAAACACATTGTTAAACTCCTGATGCACACAATCAGTCCTCACTAAAATGAATGCCAGTTAATTTTTTTTTTGGTTATATTATTTTATTAAACAAATTACAAACCAGTTTACAAAAACATTGACAGCTGTACACAAAAGACAGCAGTTTTACAAGGGAGAGTCACACCTGAAACACATTGTTAAACTCCTGATGCACACAATCAGTCCTCACTAAAATGAATGCCAGTTAATTTTTTTTTTGGTTATATTATTTTATTAAACAAATTACAAAACAGTTTACAAAAACATTGACAGCTGTACACAAAAGACAGCAGTTTTACAAGGGAGAGGAGCAGCAAAGCTAGGCCCCGAACCCTACCATTCAACCATTTTACAGGGAGAGGAGGACAAACCTCAAATCCCAGTTCCACATATGACAAGACAGTGACAATGACATTT
>NW_025202647.1:5229-7988 GCF_004010195.1 Chiloscyllium plagiosum
GCCCTACCACAAAATTAACATTGTCCTTTTCTCAGAAAGAGAAAAAGGAGAGAAAAGAGTAACATACAGGCTGTAACCAGCCAGTGAAACAACAATTCCCTAATGAGAACTGAGTTACACCTGAAACACATTATGTGCATCAAGAGTTTAACAATCAGTCCTCACTAAAAGAAATGCCAGTTAACAAACTAGCCAAATAATTCAGCCAGTTCAGGAATCAGGTTTCCCCCTCCAAAAAAAGTGAGAACTGAGTTATACCTGAAACACATTATATGCATCAGGAGTTTAACAATCAGTCCTCACTAAAAGGAATGCCAGTTAACAAACTAGCCAAATAATTCAGCCAGTTCAGGAATCAGGTTTCCCCCTCCAAAAAAAGGGAAGCAGAAACTAACAGTAACATACTGACTGTAACACCAGCCAGCACAGAATCAGTGCTCTAAACTGAGGAGACTCTGAATCTCCTGTTTATTTTTTAATTTTTTTCCCTCTCTTTTTTAAATTTTTTGTTAGTTTTTTCTTTTTTTTTAATTTAACCCCCACACTACCGCCTAACTGCAGTTGTGCTTATTTTTTCCACAGCACCCATGGTGTGTGTGTGCACATGTGTGAAAAAATATGGAACGCTTCATGAATTTGCGTGTCATCCTTGCACAGGGGCCATGCTAATCTTCTCTCTATCGTTCCAATTTTAGTATATGTACTGCCGAAGCGTGCACAATCTCCTATTTATTTAATTTTTCCTTTTTTTTTATTTTATTAAACAAATTACAAAACAGTTTACAAAAAACAGTTAACATTTACAGCTGTACACAAGAGACAGCAATTTTAAAGGGAGAGGAGCAGCAAAGCTAGGCCCCAAACACTACTGTCCAACCAGTTTACAGAGAGATGAGGACAAACCTCAAATCCCAGTTCCACATAGGACAAGACAGCAACAATGACATTTATACATAAGATAATCCTGTTACGTAAAAAGTGCAGACAATACAGACCCAGTAAGCCCCCGTCCCTCCCACCTTCCAATCACTCTAAGGCAGCCTGCCCCTACCCACCTTCCAGCTGTCGGTCCACCCCATGCCCCCTCCAGTTCTCGGTCTGCCCTGACACACCTTTCGACCACCTCGTATGACAGCCCGCCCTGGTACCCGCCCAGGGTGACAGCGGTCAGGACAGCCTACCCACCTTCCGGCTTCACTAACCACCCTCAGCACCTTCTGACCACCACTGGGGCAGCCCACCTCGGTACCTGCCCGGAGTGACAGCGCTGAGGACGGCCTACCTGCCTTCTGGCTCTCGGTCTGCCCCTACGTACCATTGGGCTCTTACCCACCCCGATGCGCCATCCGGCCAGTGGGCTATCCTGGCATACTTTCCGGCCACCTCTACGACAGCCCGTCCCCTTCCCTGGGATGACAGCATGCAGGATAGCCCACAAGCCTTCCGGATCTCAGCCCACCCCAACGCACCTTCTGGCTCTCGGCTGCTCTGACACACCTTTCGACCACCTCTAGGGCAGCCTGCCCCAATTACCCCTTCTCGGGACCACAGTGCTCAGAACGCCTACCCAGCATCTGGCTCTCAGGGCGACAGACATCAGGGCTTTCGGGATAGCCTACCAACCTTCAGGTTCACAGGATGGCCTACCCGTCCTCCGGCTCTCGGGGTGACAGCTTTCAAGACAACCCATGAGCCTCCCAGCTCACAGTAAGGCCTGCCAGACCCAGGGACACGCAAGACAGTGCAGGTGATAGACCCAGGAAACACCACAATACAGTTAATTACCAGAAAAAGAAACAGAGTACTTTCTGGTACACAGTCCAAACCTATACAGTCTTCAAGATATAGAATTCATTTCCAGGAAGAGTCCACTCCAGTATACGATGTGCATTGTCAGAAATAGAGTCCACTCCAAACTACAGAGTCCGTTGCTAAAAAGAGAGTCCGCAACCAAGGGCAGAGTCCACTCCTGAAGGCAGCAAATGCACAGCACACAGGTGTCCTGGCCCAGCCTTGGAAAACCAGGCCCACTCACAGGAACAGTACATTGTACAGGTGCAGTTAACTCACCGGGGTTTGGTCCACTCCTAAAGGAAAGGTCTTCACCCAAACTCCAGGATACAGCAAGTGCTCACCCCCGAGCGCGCGCGCACACACACGTGTTCAATCTTCAGAGGCCCAGTCCCAGGGGTAGGCCTCCCCACAGGACAAGCTTCTCTGGTGAAAATATGTCTTCCACAAGGGTTCAGTCCAAACACCAATAAAAAGTGAAGACACATACAAAAAACAAAGAAAACTACAGTCCAAGGGCTAAGCCCTACCATAAAATTAACATTATCCTTTTCTCAAAAAAGAGTAACACACAGGCTGTAACCATCCAGCGAAACAACACTCCCCTAATGAGAACTGAGTTACACCTGAAACACAATGTGTGCATCCGGAGTTTAATAATCAGTCCTCACTAAAAGGAATGCCAGTTAACAAACTGCCTAAATGATTCAGCCAGTTCAGGAATCAGGTTTTCCCCCTCCAAAAAAAAGAGGGGAAGCAGAAACTAACAGTAACATACTGACTGTAACACCAGCCAACACAGAGTCAGTCCCCTAAACTGAGGAGACTCTGAGTCTCCTGTTTATTTTTTTTCTCTTTTTTTCATTTAACCCCCACACTACCGCCTAACTGCAGTTGTGCCTATTTCTTCCCCAGCACCCATGTTGTGTATGTGCAGGTGTGAAAAAATATGGAACGCTTCACGAATT
>NW_025202648.1:0-7989 GCF_004010195.1 Chiloscyllium plagiosum
GAAGGTGAGGACCAAGGAGTTGGACATGGAGGCATTGTGTTCAATGCCAAGGTGCGTGCAGTGGAGGAAATGTACTGGATGGCATTGTTCACCACGTTGGAGGGCAAATCGCAGTTCTTGAAATCGGATGACATTTGGGATGTCCTGGATTGGGATTACTCCTTTTGGGAGCAGTTACATTGGAGCAATTGGGAGTAATGAAGTGCATTTTTGCCAGGAGGGGAGTTGGGATGAGATGTACTCCAGACAGCAGTGGGAGTCACTGAGTTTGAAATAGATGTCCGTGTTGAGTTGGTCACTGAAGATAGAGAGGTCCTGGAAGGGTAGGGAAGTATCCGAGATAGACCAGGTGAACCTGAGATCAGGATGGAAGGTGTTGCTAAAGTTGATGACTTACTCTACCTCCTCGTGGACGCATGAAGTAGCGCCGATGCAGCCATCAATGCAGCGGACGAAAAGGGAGAGAGAGTTTTTCGTGTAACTGTGGAAGATGGACTGCTCCATGTATCGTCTGGACCAACCTACATGCCTCAGTAATGTTCAAGTCAACTACATTCATTGTCTTACCCTCAATTACCATCTTTGCCACTTTCTTAGCTTTCCCTTGTGCGAAAATCTTTAACCAGCAAGTGATCAGTCATTCAAGATGGAGATGATGAAGAATTTCTTTCCTTAAATGGGAGTGAATTTGTGACATTCCTCACTACAGAGTGGTGGCAAGGTTGGGTCGGTCACTATATTTAGAGCAGATGAGGTCTGATTTTAATTAATCAGGGAATCAAGGGTTACTTGTGAAAGACAAATAAGTAGAAGTGGAGAGTATTAGATAAACCATGGTCCCATTGAAGGGTGGTGCATACTGGATAGGCCAAATGGCCGAATTCTACTCCCAAGTATCATGATTGTAACTCAATCAGTTCCAAATTTAAAAGAAATCCATAATATTATGGTTTTCTGCTCACAAAGCTCACATAAAATGAAATTTACAGATATTTCACTTTGCACAACATTTGATCGAGAAGAGACGATTCTCTTGATAGTTCCTTGACACGCTACTAGAGTAATCCATCTTGTATCCAATCCAGGGTTCCATTCAGTACAGCCCTGATACTCAGTAGTTATCCAGTTGGGATGGAGATCACTATCACGAACAATTACTGTGATGCAATTGCTGTAAGTACATTCAATTTCCTGACTGATACCATCTTTGTATTACCATCACTTTTTGGTGCCAATAAAGGAATTCCTACAGCGGTTGCTGATGCTTGCAATTTCTCAGTTTTACCAAAAAACGAGACTAAATTTAAGTTAGTTTCATAAATGTCATTTTCTGTGAAATAACCAATTTAAGTTGGTTGTCGCACCAATTCACAAACTGCATCCTTTCTTCACAAATCACTTGACCTTGTTTGCCTTTTTCCCGAACGTGCCTAAATCCGGACAACTCTTCAAAGTCCACTTCCCAGCAATGGGCATTCTGCAGTGGGAGAAAAGGTTCTAGCATTGGAGGAAGTTACACAGATAGAGGGGACTGAATTAGATTCCAGCCATATATATGGGTGTAGGGCTGCAGACCATTAGAGACTAAATTGAACAGGGTATGGCGAAATTGAGGGGATTCAAGGTTGTGGAACATTTAATGCCTGTTGTAGCGTATCCAAAGTATTAAAGTGGCGGAGAAAAGTTTATCGACCGGAGAATCTTAAACGAAAAGGAAGCATAGTCTGGATTGGAAATGTTAGGGGTATAGGGAAGATGGTATGGACTGAAGAATTCTACAATGATATGTATAATGGTGTGGAGTGTAGAGTATTAAATGGACAGGGAGTTTGGTATGGACCGGAGTATGTTAGATAGAGAAATGATTACATGCACTGAGAGATATTTCAGAGAGTGTGAGTGTTGTGGATGCTGGAAGATATGACAGGGATGGGGAGGCTAGTTGTGGCTGGAGCAGCTGAGAGAAACAGAGAGCTTTGTGAGAGATTTGACTCTCTTAGGACAATACGATCGGCGATAATGAGCTGAGCTATTTACAGACAAAAGGAGGATATAATGGCCTCAAATTTGTCACACCGATGGGAAGGTACATAAGAACTGAAGAAACTTTCGCAGTTGTCAGGTTTTGAAGAGCTTAAACAGATTGGGAGCGTTTTTGGACTGCAGGAAATTATACAGATAGGGATGGATTTAGCGTCTGAAGAATGTTAAGGAATAGGGAGATTTGCAATGGTGAGAGAAGGTTTCAGCAAGATTGAGGTTATGGGGATGAAGGAGTTGCACAGATAGCAATGGCTGCAGGAGATGACCCAGACAAGGATGTTGCAGTGACTGGAGGCATTTACCCCGATAGGGAGAGTTTTAGTTACAGGCATAGTTTACAGAGATAGGAAGGATTGTAGAGGCTGCAGGAGATTAGAGAAATGAGGAGGGTTGCATTAATTAGATGGTGTAAACAGGCAGACCTGTTTTAGAGACTGGAGCAGATCACCACGTTTTAAGTCTGGAAGACGTTATATAATTTTTGATGTTTGAAATCACTGAAGTCAGTCAGAAAGAGTTGGAAAGGTGTAAGGCCTGATGGAGATTCCACAGATCTGGAGAACTGTAGCGTCTTGATAAAATGTAAGTAGGATTGCCGGAACTGAAGGTTGTTTCAGAGACAGCGAGGGCTGTTGCAATTGTGGTGTCCAGAGGAAGTTCCGCAGATAGCGATGGCAATTGGTGCTGCAGGACCCTTCGGAGATAAGGGAGTTCACCGAGACAGGAAGAAATGTAGTGACCGGAGGATGCAGAGATGGTGGTGGCTGCAGGAGAAATTAGAAATTGGGAGTATTGTAGAAGCTGGAGGATTTTACAGAAATGAGACGGATGCAGGAGTGAAGCATCACAGAAGTAAGGAGGTGTGTAGCATTCCCAGTAATGCGTGGTTTGGAGTACTGTCCAGGCTGGGGCAGGCTTCCCAGTAAAGGAGGAATACAGCAACTCTCAGTGGTGACAGAAACATAGAGGGATATGGGTCCTCTTCCCGTTCAGGATAATCAAGATGAGAGATGACATCATTCGATTGTACGGATTCCCAGGGGAATTGACAGGTTGCTGAAAGGATGCTTCCTTCCTCTTATGGGAAAGACAAACACGGAGAGTCAGTTTGGCAAAGAGACTTCCCATATAGTTGGAGAAGGGGATCTTTTTTGGAAGTGAACCAAACGTACTTTACGTTTATAACCACTATAAACTCCGGAGGAAACATCAAAGAAGCGCTTCGCAGGAGGCTCCCAAGCACTGATGATGTCGCCAAGCCAGGGGACGAAACGTTTGCAACAAAAACTTCCAGCTCGGCGAACAGAACCACAACGTACTTTACGTTTGTTTCGAGAAAACATCTTGGAATTTGACAAGATAACAAAGAACAAGGTCATTGCAGACTGCAGGAGATAACAGACGAAGGCCAGGCTGTCAGTGCTGGAAATGGTTGGAGAGAGGGGAGATGTTCAGCCGCAGAAGGGGTTAACAGTGCGCATGTCCTGTCAGGACTGGAGAACGGACAGGCTCACTTAATGGGAGATATATAACTATATGGCACAAGGCCAGAAACAACAGGAATATACAAAACTTTCTATGTGTCATTTACTCATTGAGTTGTTCTCACCCAATCTGGTGCCAAGCTCCATAAACAAACAGCATGAGGTTTCCCAGCTCTTCGTGCTCAGAACCCAGCGCACAAACTTCTGGCCCAATCGGTGAGATACCATCGGACAGGTATTTACAGTGGTAAAAACAAGGAGGACTGCAGATGTTGGAACCCAGAGTCTAGACAAGAGTGGTGGTGGAAAAGCACAGCAAGTCAAGCAGCATCCAAGGAGCAGGAAAATCGACGTTTCTTGCAAAGGCCCGATTCCTGATGAAGGTCTTTTGCCCGAAACGTCGATTTTCCTGTTCCTCAGATGCTGCCTGACCTGCTATGCTTTTCCAGCAGCAATCACATCCAGGCTCTACGTATTTACAGTGTTACAGCCTGCCCACAAACACACCATCTCTGGTACATTCACGTGTTGAATAACTCTACACAGCAAACACAATCTGCACTCAACTGCCCTCGTTATACAATCCTCTGAATGACCGTCTGTACAAAAGTACATAATCTACAAAACCCCATTGCATGAGTCATGGTTAATAAGAAATGTTACATTCTCTCCACTTGGAAACCAATTTCTGCATCTCATAATACTGCTAATTTAAAAAATGAAAAATAAATTATTTTCGAAGGCCTTGATTAGGTGAGCTCTGTTCTTTTTTGCCAATCTGGAGATCACATGAGAGGCACCAGGTCAGTGTTAGGCACACAGACAGAATGGAAAAATGTATTCACATCTGAACTCACGTCTCCCAGCCAGGGAATCTGATGTTGTGTTCAGCCAATTGTTTCTGGAGAACGATCTACCAGGGATATGACTGCGAAAGGGAGTTTACGTGGAGAGGGATAGTTGTATATACTGGAGACTTTTACACAGATATAGATATTGTTCGGGATTGGCGAATCTGACAGAGGTCGTTGGCGTTCTATGGATTAGAGAAGCTTAGAAACTGAAATATATAGCAACTGGAGGAGATTACAGCGTAGGGAGGACAGTAGAGTTGGAAAACGTTACCGTGATAGTCAGTGTAGAGATGGGGGTTAGTTAAAGTGATATAATGTGATCGAGGGGGGACTGAAGGAGTGACAGTGAAAGGGAATTTTATACAATCCAGATCAGTTTACACAGACGTATGAATGGTTCTGGAAGTTGCTGGCAGTACCTGCGATGGGGAGTGCTGTAAATAATGCCTGTGCATTTTTTCTTCACTTCTTTGTTCTGTTAGTAAGGATTGTGCCGAGGTTCTCTGCACCTAAGATGACCGTGTGTTTGTGACACTGTTGCACTGCACCTGATCTTGTAACTGAAGAGACAGTACCTCGTTAAGTTTGCGAATCACATTGAGCCGTAAGTGGCGAGTTAAATACTTTTCACTCCACTCATTTGAGTGCATGTGACAATAAAGCTAATTCAGTCATTCATTCAACTGTTATAGTCACAGGGAGAATTCCCTGGTCGGAAGAAGTGCTAGTCATATGGAGCTTTGTAAAGACGAGAGAAGCTGACAGTGGCAAGGAGTACAAAACGGGCTGTTTAAAGATTTATGGAGAATAGAGGGAAGCAGGAAAGGTCCAAGAGAAAAGGATGGTTCACTGGAGGATCAAATAATGATAAAGAGCACAGCAAAGATTGGACGAGTTCACAAAGTTCACAAGGGTTCTGGAACAGTTGGAGGATATAGTCGAGGTATGATTTGGCAAAAGAAGGAGGACAGTGTCAGGGTGTGGTGTAGGAGCAGGAGGAGATTACATTAACAGATTTTATGTCAGAGACTGGAGACGGTTACAGCAATACGGAGGTGGAGGAAGCTCTAGTCCATTACAGAGATAGGGACGGTGGTCGAGACTGGATGAAGTTAGCTATACTGAGGGTCGCAGATATAGCAAGGACTCATCAGACTGACCAAGGTTACAGGCAGAGAGAGTTGTACGAACTGGAAGAGGTGACAGTAATGATTAGGATGTTACACATTCACAGACGGTTTTAGTGACTGCAAAATATTACAGACTTCAGAAAGCTAGTCGTGACGGGAGGAGGTCACACACACAGAGAAGATTGCAGATATTGAGTGAAGATATAGATCGACGGACGGTCAATAAGCTTCCTAATGTTACACAGTGGGAAGGTTGGCAGGAAATCATGTAGGCACTGGAGGGTTTTATACAGATAAGGAAGTTTGCATCGATGGTAAATGGTTAGAGGAAGTGAGGTGTTGTAGGACGGGTTGGAGGAGTGCTGCCGATACTGGAGAATGGAACAGTGATATCAAGTGCTGTAGAGTCTGGAGGAAGATGCACAGAATGGGCAGGTTGATAAGGGCTTGAGGATGTTGCAGAGGTAGATTGGGCTGTAGGTACTAGACAACGTGACAGACAAAAGGAATAGGTTTTTGGAGATATAGACCATAAATTTCATCCAGAGTGAGGGACAGGTGGCAATTTTTTACAGAGGTTTGTCTGTTTCAATGGAATGTCCATTGTTGAATGATTTAGACTGTTCCGGAAAATGTTTTCCAATGTTCGTTTAGAGACACATATTTCAGTCTGTTTGCCCTGTTGACCTTGGTCAGTTCTCCTCTCAAACTCAAATCATTGGCTATTCTTATTTCTAGTTGTAGCTTACCCTTTCTGCGAATCACTTGAAAATTTCACATTCCTTTATACAGCAGTTTATTAAAATTTCGTGGAGGACCTCTCCATGTGATATCACCCATTCCCTCAGCATCATCACGCAACCGTCGATCAGAGATAGTTATGTCCCTCGCCAGTTGCACAATCTATTATTGAAAGAAACAGTGACAGAATCATTCTCTGAACTGCCCTTCAAACATCACTCTTACCAGTGTGATTGTCCCAGATTATACTAGTATTGAAGTTTCCTAAAATTATCACAATGCCTTTTTTACAAATTACAATGAATGCAGTGATGATCAATGAAATGCTGTTAGGTGGTCGAAAACTATTACGTTGTTTGTGTCCTTGGCAAGTAGCAGCCACAATTTACATTCATACTGACTTTACTTCATGATCTGAGACCAAATGCTCTCTCTTTAATACTTATAGATTAAGGTCAAGATTACCCAACCTGCTGTCCCATTCTGCCTGAGACCCCGCACGGTTGAGCCCCATCGAATATTGATATTCCACCTTTCGTTCACCATGTAACCATGTCTGCCTGCAGACTAAATCTCACTTATCTCTATGTCACAAGTACATCCTTCTTATTGCAGAGATGTTGTCCATTCCAAAAAGGAACATTATAATTTACTCTTTACCATAATTTTCTGTCACAAACCCATTCGCTGATGTACACGACGCGTTAAACTCTGTCCTCTCCTGTTCCTTCCTGCTTGTCTTCAGCCACATTCCCTGGCTGTTCCCATGCTTTACCGTTTCTCATGGGATTTGGCAAGTTCATTACACCTGAACCCTGTCCCGACATACTCGCTGTCAGTTTAAAGCCCTGTCCATATCCCAACGAAATGATTGCCCAGAAAATCTGTTGCAGCACGGTTCCATGGGGCCCAGTGCAGTCGAATTGTTTTTCTTCACTCGTGTGATGTGGATGTCTCTGCCTGGTCAGTGTTCCTTGTCAGCTCTAGCTGCCCTTGAACTGAGTGGTTGGTAGGCCATTTCTGAGGGGGTCTGAGAGGTAAACACTTTTCTGACTTTATGACGTGCAGACCACGTGAGAATGGCAGGTGTCCTTTTCTCAAGGGAAAGTGTTTGTTTTTTTTGTACATCAGCAATGGCTTTATACTTACTTATGTATTGTCAATTATTATTTTTTACAATTATTTATTTTAATTTGCATCATTCCGCATGGTGTGATTCAAGCTATGGTTGATGTTTTGAATACGTGCTTGAACAATAATACCACTAAGCCATCACTTCACCTGCTCACAAGATGCTCATTCCTGATCACTGATACCACTGCACCACGAAGCAAAACGCTTTCTTCCTACGCAATTGTTTGATTCGAAAAGCATGCTGATCTCTGGTGATATCACTCAGTATCTTTCCATGTGGTATCCCTCACTGTCTTTAATGTCTGTCTCTCTCTTTCTTTCAGTTCCTACAGATCCTGAGCCAACAGAATGCTCCACTCGAGAGAGACGAGACAGCCCAGGCCAGGGATGGAGACTGGGATTTTCCAAATCTCGATGGGAGTCAGGATCATTCTACATAAGCAACCCTCAATACAACAGTCCAATTTCCCTTTCTGTCTATTTCTTTGTCTTCTGTAGGTTATCAAGACCTTCGTGACTTAATAGACTTCTTGAATGCTGTGTGTCTCGTCCATCATCTCATTGAAGATATTTGGACAGCAAGATAGACAAAGGGCAGGGAGA
>NW_025202649.1:0-1120 GCF_004010195.1 Chiloscyllium plagiosum
GATCACCACCAAGACCACTGTCGCCACCATCACCACCAAGACCACTGTCTCCACCATAACCTCACTAACTAATTTCTCCGTGATCACCAGCAAGATCACTGTCTCCACGATCACCACCAAGACACTGTGTCCATGATCACCACCAAGACCACTGTTTCCACCATTGCCACCAAGACCACTGTTTCCGTGATCACCACTAAGACCACTGTCTCCACAATCACCACCAAGACCACTGTCTCCACAATCACCACCAAGATCAATGTCTCCATGATCACCAACAAGACCACTATCTCCACAATCACCACTAAGACCACTGTCTCCATGATCACCACCAAGACCACTGCCTCCATGATCACCACCAAGACCACTGTCTGCATGATCACCACCAAGGCCACTGCCTCTGCAATCACCACCAAGACCACTCTCTCCGTAATAACCACCAAGACCACTGTCTCCGCGATCACCACTAAGGCCACTGTCTCCGTGATCACCACCAAGACCACTGCCTCCGCAATCACCACCAAAACCACTGTCTTCATGATCACCACCAAGACCACTACCTCCATGATCACCACCACGACCACTGTCTCCACAATCACCACCAATACCACGGTCTCCGTGATCACCACCAAGACCACTGCCTCCGCGACCACCACCAAGACCAGTGTATCCGCGATCACCTGCAAGACCACTGTCTCCACGATCACTACCAAGACCACTGACTCCACGGTCGCCACGAAGATCACTGCCTCCAACATCACCACCAAGACCACTGTCTCCATGATCACCACCAAGACCAGTGTCTCCGCGATCACCACCAAGACCACTGTGTCGGTGATCACCACCAAGACCACTGTCTCCACCATCACCACCAAGACCATTGTCTCCGCAATCGCCACCAAGACCACTGTCTCCGCGATCACTACCAAGACCACTGCCTCCACGATCGCCACCAAGGCCACTGCTCCACCATCACCACCATGACCACTGTCTCAACCATCACCACCAAGACCACTGTCTCCGCAATCACCACCCAGACCACTGTGTCCGTGATCACCACCAAGACCACTGTCTCCACCATCACCACCAAGACCATTGTCTCCACAATCGCCACCAAGAC
>NW_025202649.1:1513-5153 GCF_004010195.1 Chiloscyllium plagiosum
CTCCGCGATCACCACCAAGACCACTGTCTCCACCGTCACCACCAAGAGCACTGTCTCCGCGATCACCACCAAGACCACTGTTTCCGCGATCACCACCAAGACCACTGTTTCCGCGATCACCACCAAGACCACTGTTTCCGCGATCACCACCAAGACCACTGTTTCCGCGATCACCACCAAGACCACTGTTTCCGCGATCACCACCAAGACCACTGTTTCCGCGATCACCACCAAGACCACTGATTCCGCGATCACCACCAAGACCACTGTCTCCGTGATCACCACCAAGACCACTGCCTCTGCGATCACCACCAAGACCACTGTCTCCACGGTCACCTGCAAAACCACTCTCTCCGCGATCCCCACGAAGACCACTGTCTCCACCGTCACCACCAAGACCACTGTCTGCGTGATCACCACCAAGACCACTGCCACCGCGATCACCACCAAAACCACTGTCTCCACGGTCACCTGCAAAACCACTCTCTCCGCGATCACTACCAAGACCACTGCCTCCACTATCACCACCAAGACCAGTGTCTTCGCGATCACCAGCAAGACCATTGTCTCCACGAGCACTACCAAGACTACTGCCTCCTCCATCACTACCAAGACCACTGCCTCCTACATCACCAGGCAACTGCCTCCAAAATAAATGCCACGACCCCCGAATGGAGGGCTCTCTATGCGGGAGTCATTCCCGTTTCTCTCTGGGTTCTAGGATGGTGGGTTTTGCATGCAGCATTCCCCTGCATCCGCAGATTGCGGTGGCTCACGGGCCCCCAGTCCAACCGGTTGTTCTGTGATGCTGTCGAGCCCGTGGACGACGTATATATTGGATGTGTGCATTTGCAATCCCTTTTTGATTTTCTTAAAAACCTTCTCCTCTGTTTTTGGTTGCACTTCAGTCCCACGCTCCTGATCTTCAGGCACCCGGTGTTGAGGGGGAAAGGAAGGTCTGAGGACCTCCTCGTGGGTCTGCTCCTGGAACTGGCCAAACTGGCCATAAACGGGTCCAGGCAGCGGGCCGTGGAAGGTGTTGTCAGAGCCAATTGCTTGCCCCTTCCGCGGATATGTCAGATCCCGGGTGTCTCTGGAGAAGGATCACGTGGTGTCCACCAAACCCTTGAGCTGTTCAGGAAGAGGTGGGTGATGCAGGGAGTGGAGTGCATTATTTCCCCATCCAACTCTATTTTGATTTAATCCCTGCCCTCCCCTTCACTGTTTCATCATGCAGTATTGCCCTTTGATGTGAAGGGCACTGCTTGTCACTGGCCATTTGGGTGTTTCCTTTCTTCCTGGTGGTGGAAATTGAATAAAGATTTCGATGTGGACTTGTTGGGCTGAAGGGAATCTAATCAGGGCAGCATGGTGGCTTAGTGGTTAGCACTGCTGCTTCACAGCACCAGGGTTACAGGTTCGATTCCAGCTACAGACAGAGTGTCTGTGTGGAGTTTGCACATTTTCCCCATGACTGCATGGGTTTCCTCCGGGTGCTCTGGTTTCCTCCCACAGTCCAAAGATGTGCAGGCCAGGTGAATTGGCCATGCTAAATTGCCCATAGTGTTAGGTGCATCAGTGAGAAGGAAATGGGACTGGGTGGGTTACTGGGTGGAGAGTTGGTGTGGATTTGATGGGCCGAAGAGTCTGTTTCCACACTGTAGGGAATCTAATCTACACCTTGTGTCTTTCACTGTGTTTCAAACCTGCACACACAACTTGGTGCTGGGGAAACATAAGCACTAGAGAGAAAACAAATCACTGTCAAAACCACTGCCTTCTTGATTACCACCAGGACCACCACCTCTGTAGTCAACACTAGAATCACCGCCTCCATGATCACCATCAGGGCAACCACTGCTGTGATCACTGCTAAGACGTCTGCTTCCACAATCACTGCCAAAACCACTGCTGACACGATCATCGCCTCTGCACTCAAAGCCAACACCACTGCTTCTGCGATCACTGCCAGACGACAGCCGCCACAATCACCGGCAGGACAATCACCTCTATGATCACCACCAATAACACCGTCTCCATGATCACCACCAACATCACCACTTCTGCGATCAGCGCCAGGGCCACTGTCTCTACAATCCCTGCCAAGACCACCACCACCTCCGCGATTACTGCCAAGACCACCGTCTCCAGGATCATTGCTGACACCACCACCTCCGCACTCAACGCTAGGACCACTGCCACCACAATTACCACTAAGACCACCAACTCCATGATAACCACCAGGAACACTGCCTACATGATTGCCATCACTGCCAGGACCACCACCAGAATCAACACCAGTATCACCAACTCCCCTCTCACCACCAAGACCACCACCTCTGAAATCACTGCCAAGACCACCTCCGAAATCACCTCCAGGACCACCGACTCACCTCTCACCACCAAGACCACCACCTCCGAAATCACCGCCAGGACCAGCGCCTCCACAGTCTCCCCGAAGACCACCACCTCCACGATCACATGCCAGGACCACAGCCTCCATGATCACCACCAGGACGACTGCCTGCACGATCACCGCTAGGATCACTGCCCCTACGAATACCGCCAGGACCATGGCCCCCACAATCATCGCCAGGACTACCACCTCCTCTGCAATCACTGCCCCCATAATCACCACCAGGACCATCACCACCGAAACCACTGCAAAGCCTGGCCATCATTTGACTTCTGCCCCCATGGTTGCCCTTGCCTCAGCCACTTCCTCCCCACTGACATCACTCACCAAAACACTGCTAATGAATACGCCACCATCGAATGCACTGCTTCTACACCACATCCACCGCAGTTTACATCACTTCCTTTGGTGACATCACCCAAAATTCCATGACCACAACCACTCCAGAGACATTCTCTGCCCTCACTCCTAACATCAGCATTATACCAGGTTCTAACTCATGCCCTGACATATTTTTACCATCCTCTAGACCTCCCCCTCTCTGAGGATGAATGATCAGTCCTCAGTACAGGTCTCACCTTCATCCCACTACAGTCCTGGGTCAATGAATTCCACATGAGCCGTGGCATTGATTTTTTTTTCAGTCAGTCCCTGTACACATCCATCTATCCATCAGAGTGAAGGCCTCCGAGCACTCCCTTTCTTTCTCTCCCGCCGACCCATCCAGATCCCTCTACCAACACACTCATTCGAATGTCTGAACGGGTCCTCACCATCAACAATATCTCCTTCAAATCCTCCCATTTCCATCAGACCAAAGGGATAGCATTGGACACCCGCATAGGCCCCAGCTATGCCTGCCTGTTCATCGGGTACACGTACTCCGCAGTTACACTGACACCATTCCCCACCTTTCCTCTGCTACATCGATGAGTGTGTCAGTGCCACCTCGTTCTCCCATGAGGAGGTTCAAAAGTTCGTCAACTTCACGAACGCCTTTGACCCTGATCTCATGTTCACCTGGACTATCTCAGAGACCTAGGTAAAAACAAGGCCTGCAGATACTGGAAACCAGAATCGAGATCAGAGTGGTGCTGGAAAAGCACAGCAGGTCAGGCAGAATCCGAGGAGCAGGAAAATCGACCTTTCGGGCAAAAGTCCTTCATCAGGAAAGAGGCAGAGTGCCTGCAGGGTGGAGAGATAAATGAGAGGAGGGTGGAGGTG
>NW_025202649.1:5300-7990 GCF_004010195.1 Chiloscyllium plagiosum
TCCAGGCGTCAGATGGTGAGGGAGCAGCGGTGGAGGGGGCCCAGGACATCCATGTCCTCGGCAGAGTGGGAGGGGGAGTTGAAATGTTGGGCCACAGGCGGTGTGGTTGATTGGTGCGGGTGTCCCAGAGATGTTCCCTAAAGCGCTCTGTGAGGAGGCGTCCAGTCTCCCCAGTGTAGAGGAGACCGCATCGGGAGCAACTGATACAATAAATGATATTGGTGGATGTGCAGGTAAAACTTTGATGGATGTGGAAGGCTCCTTTAGGGCCCTGGATGGAGGTGAGGGAGGAGGTGTGGGCGCAGGGTTTGCAATTCCTGCAGTGGCAGTGGCAGGGGCAGGTTGCCAGGACGGGAGGGTAGGTTGTTGGGGGGCATGGACTTGACCAGGTAATTGCAGAGGGAATGGTCTTTGCGGAAGACAGAAAGGGGTGGGGATCCCTGGTGCTGGGATCCATTTGGAGCTGGCGGAAATGTTGGTGGATGATTTGGTCCTTCCCCTTTCTGGACTTTCTCCATCTTCATTTCCAGTGACCGACTCAACACAGACATCTATTTAAAGCCCATTAACTCCCACAGTTATCTGAACTACACCTCCTCCTACCCTGCCTCCTGTAAAAACTCTATCCCTTACTCCCAAATCCTCTGCCTCTACTGCATCAGCTCCCAGAAGGACCAATTCCACCATAGAACATCCCAGATGGCCTCCTTTTTCCAGGAACACAATTTCACTCCCTCACGATCAACAATACATTACAGAACATTGCCTCCACTTCTCACACCTTTGGCCTTGAACCCCACCCCTCCAACTGCAACAAGGATAGAAACTCCCTGGTCCTCACCTTCCACCCCACAAATCTCCGGATACATCACTTCATCCTCTGCTATTTCCACCATCTCCAATCAGACCCCACCACCAGATATATTTTTCCCACCCCATTCTGCAGAGACCATTCCCTCCATGACTCCCTTGTTCGATCCACGACCTCACCAAACAGCCTCCACTCCCGGCACCTTCCCTTGCTATTGCAAGAAGTGTAAAACCTGTGCCCAAACATCCCCTCACACCTCTGTCCAAGGCCCCAAAGGATCATTTCACATCCAGCAAAGATTTTCCTGCACATCCAAACATCTCATCTACCATCTCCGTTGCTCTCGATGACGTCTCCTCTCCATCGGGAGACAGAAGACCAACTTGCAGAACATTTCAGGGAACATCTTTAGGACACACACACCCATAAACCCCACCACCCTGTGGCCAACAAATTCAACTTCCTCTCCCACTGCAAGGACATGCAAGTCCTGGGCCTTCTCACAGCCATATCCAAGCCACCCGACATCTAGAGGAATAACATCTCATCTTCTGCCTTGGGACCCTTCAACCACATGGTGTCAACATAGACTTCACCATTTTCCAAATCTCCCCTCTGCCCACTTCATCCCAGATCCAACCCTATAACTTGGCACTGCCCTCTTGACCTGTCGCAACTGGGAATCTTCTTTCCCACCTATCTAAACAACCAACCTTCCCAAATTATTACCGTTACCTCCCAATTGCATCCACCTCTTGTCTTCCCAATCAACGTCCCTTCAGTCCCACACCCACCCTCCTATTTATCTTTCAGCCCCAATGGAGAACATTGTACCTTCAAGCAGATAAGAAATGGGCAGAAGTGAATCAGGTTGTTTTGCCAGTAGGGTAGAGAAAGGAGATGCTGCGAGTGATGCATGAGCGACCACCTGGAGGTCATTTAGGGGTGAGGAAAACACGGGCTAAAATACAAAGACATTTTTACTGGCCTGGGTTACACATGGATGTAGTTGAGTTTTGCCAGACGAGTCATACATGTCAGCTAATCGGAAAACCACAGGCAGTAATAAAACCTGCACCTTTAATACCAAATCCAGCATTTAAGGAACCTTTCACAAGAGTCTTGCTTGATTGTGTAGATCCCCTACCTCAAACAAAAGGTGGGAATCAGTATTTGTTTATAGTAATGGATGTATCGACTGGATTTCCAGAAGCAGTACCATTACGCAATATCACAGCTGAAAGGGTTGTAGAAGAATTACTCAAATTTATTTTTAACCAGATACGGACTACCAATAGAGATACATCAGGTCAAGAGTCAAAGTTCACATCCAAACTATTCAAGAAGATTATGAATAGCTTGGGAATAAAGCAATTCAAATTTACTGCATACCATTCAGAATCGCAGAGAGCACTGGGGAGATGGCATCAAACACGAAAGACCATGTTGAGGGCTGAGGGTCAGGACTATCAAGGTGATTGGGATAAGGGAATTCCACTTGTAGTCAGAGGTTCACCAAATGAATCGATCAAATTCAGCCCATTTGAATTAATTTTTGTGCATTAAGTACAAGGACTGTTAAAATTGTTGAAGGAGAAATTAATAAGTCAGAATTCAGAGACCACCCATTTGGACGATGTGTCAAATTTTAGAGAACAACTAAATAGAGCGGGGGTGTTGGCTAGACAGCATTTAGAAGTATCAGAGCACACAATGAAACAGGAATTTGTGGATAAGAAATCACAAATTCGCAATTTTGCAATTGGAGATAAGGTATTGGTGCTATTTCCAGTAATAAGTGAATCTTTAAAAGCAAGGTTTAGTGGACCTTAACAAACCTAGAGGAAACTGAGTGAGGTGAACTACTTAATAAGAATTC
>NW_025202650.1:0-1427 GCF_004010195.1 Chiloscyllium plagiosum
TGTGTAATTTATATCTGTGAGTCAGATGGAAAGTTCAGCAGTTTGATTAGTATTTTGCAGACGACAGTTGGAAAGGCATGTAATGATTAGGGATAGTTTGGGGAATTGTGGATAGTGAGGAAGAGTATTAAATTTTGCAGCACTATGTAGATCAGCTGGAACGCTGTGCAGAGAAATCGCAAATCGAATTTCATCTGGACAAGTGCGAAGTGATGCACCTATGAAGTCAAATGGAAGAGAGAAGGTCACTAATTGACTAATTGGAAACATTGATAAACAGATGACCTTGGATGCAAATCTATAGCTCCCTCAAAATAACAACACAGTAGGATGTGGTGGTAAAGGAGGAGTATGGTAGGCTTACCTTCATTGGTCACAGTATTGAGTACAGGCGTTTGCATGTCATGTTGTGACTGAATGAAACTTCAGTCGGCCATGTTTGGAAGGTTGCATGTCGTTCTCATCGCCACGCTACAGGAAGGATGTGGAGGCTTTGGGGAGCGTGCATCAGATTAGATTAGATTACTTTACAGTGTGGAAACAGGCCCTTCGGCCCAACAAGTCCACAGCGACCCGCCGAAGCCTAACCCACCCATACCCCTACATTTACCCCTTACCTAACACTACGGGCAATTTAGCATGGCCAATTCACCTGGTGTGCACATCTTTGGACTGTGGGAGGAAACCGGAGCACCCGGAGGAAACCCACGCAGACACGGGGAGAATGTGCAAACTCCACACAGTCAGTCGCCTGAGTCGGGAATTGAACCCGGGTCTCTGGCGCTGTGAGGCAGCAGTGCTAACCACTGTGCCACCGTGCCGCCCACTAGGGTTGGCAGAATGTTGCCTGGATGAGAATGGGTATACTGTATGGAGGTTGGACGCAGTTGCATTGTTTTGTTTGAGTATCGGAGACTGAGGGGTGATCTCGTACAGGTATATAGCATTAGGAGAGGTGTGATTAGTGTGGATAGTTGGAATCCTTCTTCCAATGTAGAAATATCAAATACTAGGGCGCATCTGTTTGAGGTGAGCTTGAGAAGTTTTAAGTGAGATGAATGAGGCCAGGTTTCTTTACCGAGAGGGTGGAAGCTGTTCAGGAGGTGGGAGAGGTGGCAATGAGAGCAAAGTTTTGAAGTGGCATTTAGACAGAAACATGAACAGACAGAGAATAGAGGGATATCGCCCATGTGCTGGCAGATGGCATTAGTTTAGAATAGCATCATGGTCAGCACAGCCATGGTGGGCCGAAGGGCCTATTACTCTGCTGTACTGTTCTAGTTTCTAACTTCACGGCATCCACCCTGTCAAAGCCCCTCAGAATCCTGGATGTTTCATTCAATTTCTCTCCCATTCTTCAAAACCCCAATGGGTTCAAGGTCAACCTACTCCACCTCTTCTCATTGGAAAATCCCGCCATCTCCAGA
>NW_025202650.1:2142-3637 GCF_004010195.1 Chiloscyllium plagiosum
TGAGTGTGGAGGTAGACAAGTGAGAGATCAAAGCAGAGCAGGACATGATGTCTCCATGGACCTTAGCAAGGCCTTTGACAAGGTTCTGCACGGCAGACTGGTTAGTAAGTTTAGTTCACACATAACCAGGGAGCGCTCACCAACTGGATACAAATCAGGATTGACGGTAGGTGACAGAGCATGTTCATAGAGGGTTGCTGCTCAAACTGCAGGCCTGTGACCAACGGTGTGCCATGGGGTTCGGTGCTGGGTCACTGTTGTGCATTATTTATATAAATAGTTTGGATGATAGTACAAGAGTCATGGTTAGCAAGCTTGTGAGTGAGACTGAAATTGGTGATAAAGTGGACAGTGAAGAGGGTTATCGAAGAGTACAATGAGATCAACAGTACTGCTGGACCAGTGAGGTTAGGAATAACAGGTGGAGAAATGCAAGATGTTGTATTGTGGTAAAGCAGACCAGGCTGGACTTGTACAATTAATGTTCGGGCCCTGAGTAGTGTTGTCAATCATTTCAGTGACCCAGGGATTCAGGTACACATTTTTTTGAAAGTAGCGTCACGGGTAGACAGGCTGGTGAAGCAGGCGTTTGGGAGGGTAACCCTTCATTGGGTAGAGCATTGAGAGTAGGAGTTGGGATGTCATGGTGCATCTGTACAGGACATTAGTGAGGCCACAGGATTAGCATTGTTGATTATCTGGTAAAAATCAACTTGTCCTTTAGAGAGGGACATCTGACATTCTTACATGGTCGGGCTCACATGTGACTCCAGTACCACAGCAATATGGCTGACTCTGAGCTGCCTCTGGGCAATTAGCAGGAGGGCAATGCATGCTGGTCCAACCAGTGACATCCTTAAAGCCTTGAATGAATCAATGAAAAATACAGATGTCCATCCCTACCATTCCAAACAGCTGTAGCTGCAGCAATCCGTACTGGCTTTGTAACGTTGTTCAAGCCTTTGCCCCTCTCTGTAACACACTCACCACCTCCAGCACCTTCAATTCTCCCTGTTCCGCTACTCTGATTAAACACTGACAATGTTTCCTCTTCCTACTGCACTCCTCCACATATCTAGATGTTGGTTACTTCAGAATTGATCGTTTTTTTTTTTCCATCTCTTAATCAAATCGTCCAAGACCGTCAGAAGTGGGAAGGACCATTGGGAAGGTGTCGAGCACCTCGAGACTTTCTGTGGCGAAAATGGGAATCCTGGAGAAAACAGCACAAGGAGCGCGTGACCACACCAACGCCCAACCCACCCCCTTCCCATGGCCACCTTCTGCCTGAAGTGCAACAGAGTCTGTGGAAGGCCACATCGGTCTATACAGCCAACTCCAGACTCCCCCACCCTCACTGAGAGTGGGAGAGAGTCAGCCTCATCTGTGAGCCACTGCCAAAGAGATGATGAGATAGGAAGGTTGACTCCCCTCACAATTATCCCAGTGCCTTTGTTACAAATTCAAACAATTCCCTGTTAATACAGTGTCTAAT
>NW_025202650.1:6923-7991 GCF_004010195.1 Chiloscyllium plagiosum
AGCCATGCTAAATTACCCATAGTGTTCAGGAATGGGTAGGTTTGGCGCATTAGTCAGGGCAAATGGAGAGTAATAGGGTGGGGGAATGGGACTGGGTTGGATACTGTTTGGAGGGTTGATATGGAGTTGTTGGGTCAAACGGCCTGTTTCCACACTGTAGGGATTCTCTTAAGGTACCAGGAAGGAACCGAGAGATGGACTTAGGGCAACTAGAAGGGGGCATGAAAAAGCTTTGTTGGGAAGGATTAAGGAAAACCGTGAGGCATTCTCCACTTATGCGAGGAACAAGAGAATGGTCAGAGTGAGGATAGGGCCGGTCAGGGATAGTGAAAGGAACTTGTGCCTGGAGTCATAGGAGGGAGGGGAGGTCCTTAATAAATACTATGCCTCAGTATTCACTGCTGAGAAGGGTCTTGTCGTTTGTGAGGACAGCGTGAAATATGCTGATGTACGTGAACAGGCGGATGTTAAGAAGGAGGGTGTGCTGAGAAGTGTGTAAAAGATAAGGATAGATAAGTCGCTGAACCAGACTGGATGCGTCCAAAGTTACTACAGGAACCGAGGGAGTGGATTGTTGCGCACCTGGTGTTGACCTTTGAACCCTCACTGTCCACTGGAGTCGGACCAGATAATTGGCGGCAGGAAAATATTATTCTCTTGTTCAGGAAAGGGAATAGGGATAATCCTGGGAATTGCACACGTGTCAGTCTTATGTCTGTGGTGTGCAGATTATTGGAGAGGACTCTGAGAGACAGGATTTATTATTCATTGGGAAACCATAGTTTGATTAGAGATAGTCAGCATGGTTTTGTAAGGGGCAGGTCATGCCTTAGAAGTCTTATTGAATCTATTGAGAATGTGACAAAACACCTTTATGGTCATTCAGAAAGTACGGAGGTATGGGGTACAGGGAAACCTGTCTGTCTGGATACAGGATTACTGGTCCAAAGAAGACAGAGGGTGATGATAGATGGAAAGAATTCATCCTGGAGCTCAGTGACCAGTTGTTTTCTGCAAGGAGTGGTTACAGGACCGCTGCTCTTTGTGAATTTATGAATGACTTCGATG
>NW_025202651.1:0-2500 GCF_004010195.1 Chiloscyllium plagiosum
CATGTTGGTTAGTGTTGGCATCTATAACTAGTGAATTGGCTTTTGCAATGTAGTCTCTTCGATTTGGAATGACTGTCAAGCGTCCTTTGTCTGCAGGAAGGATATCAATGCTTTTACTCTTTTTAGACTTTCTGGTGCTTTCCTTTCTTGTGTATTGAGAGCGTTTCCCTTTTTTCTGTTTAATTTTGGTGCGACTACCTGTCTGGTAGTTTTCTGGGTTTCGTCTATGAGTCGGTTGTTTTGTAGTATGCTTTCTGATGCTGTTAAGAAATCTTTCTCGTCTGCATCCTGCCAATTGTAATTTAATCCTTTTACTAAGACGGCTTTTTTCAGTGTCTATTGAGGCTCATTCAGATAAGTTTTCTTTTATCCATACTTTTGTGTTGTCAGTGTTGTAACTTTGTGTAAGTTTGTCTAGTTTTATATCTGCAGGTCTAGTTTTTTTTTTCTTTTTCTGTGTTGTCGCCCTCCCATATCTATGGCTTTATGTACTGTGTCTGTCCATTCATGGTTTATTGCCGATTGAGTAAAGAGTTTTGTTGCAAAATTTCCCAGTTGCATTTACGGAGTCTGTTGTGGACACCATTAATCAGTTCTCTAAGCATTCTGAGGCCGTTTTGCTCTGGTATTATTTTAGCTAGTGGGGTATTAAGGGGAGGTTTGTATTTAAGACATTTAGGTAGTACCTGTTTTCTTAGGCATTTGTGCAGGAAGTACACCTGTTCGTTGGTGGCAATTCGTCGGATGGCATTCGCTTCCCATTTTTAAGCAATGTTTAGCGTATTGCGCCCAGGGGTCTTAGCGAGTTTCGAGAAGATTTTTACCTAAGATTGAGGTTCTTTATGTAGGTTTTCTCGCTGAATTGGAAGGGTCATTTCCAGACGTTTCGCCACGCTACTAGTTAACATCTTCATTGGGCCTCCAGGCGAAACACTGCTGCTGATTCCTGCTTTCTGTTTATATGTTTGTGTTTCTTTGGTTCGTGAGGCCATTTCTTGTTCTTTATCTCAGGGAGTGATAGATGGGGTCTACCTCGGTGTGTTTGTTGATAGATTCCTGTTTGAAATGCCATGCTTTTGGGAATTCTTGTGCATGTCTGTTTTTGCTATATCCTAGGCTGGATGCGTTCTCCCCGTCTAAGTAGTGTCCTTCCTTCGCAATAAACAAGGATGCCAGTGAGAGAGTGTCATGTCATTGTATGGGTAGTTCATATCCTGCTGGCTAGTTTTCTGCCTGCTTGTCCCAAAGTAGTGTTTGATGCAGTCCTTGCACGGTATTTTGTAAATGACATTAGTTTTGCTTGCTGTCTGTATAGGGACTTTCAAGATCATTAGCTGCTGTATTAGTGTGTTGTTGGGTTTGTGGACCACCATGATGCCAAGGGTTCTGAGTAGTCTGGCAGTCATTTCCAAGATGTCTTTGATGCAGCGGAGAGTGGCGAGGGTTTTCGGACGTGTTTCGTCTGCTTGTTTGGGTGTGTTGCTGAGAAATCGCCGGACTGTGTTCATTAGGTACCCATTATTTTCGAATACATGGTATAGGTGGTTTTCCGCTGCTTTGAGCAGTTCCTCTCTGCTGCAGTGTGTATTGGCTCGTAGAAATAATGTTCTGATGCAGCTTTTTTTGTGGTGTTGGGATGATTGCTTCTGTAGTTCAATATTTGGTCTGTATATGTTGTTTTCTTGTGGACACTGGTTTGAAGTTCCCCATTGGCTTCACGGTCTACTGTGACATCGATGACAGACAGGTTGTTGTTGTTTTCCTCCTCTTTTGTGAATTGTATGCCAATAAGGTTATTATTGATGACCTTGAAGGTTTCTACTAATTTATTTCGTTTAGTGCTGACAAAGGTGTCATCCATGTCGTGGACTCAAAGATTGGGTTGGATGGTTGGTAGAGCTGTTTGTTCGAGTCTCTGCATTACTTCCTCTGCTCATAACTCTGATATCAGAATCCCATGGGTGTTCGGTTGGTTTGCCTGTAGGTTTTGTTGTTGAAAGTGAAGTGTGTGCGGTAAGGCATAAATCCAATAGCTTGATGATACTGTCAATGCTGATGAAGATACTGGTGTTTGGTATATGCGTCTTTGGGTCTTATATTAGTATTGTTTCCTTGGCCAGGTTAATATTGATTGATATAAACGGGACTGAAACATCAAAGGAGAAAATTCTTACATCCTCTTCGTTCGTAGAGTCTTTAATGATCTTTCCACTCTAGGGTGGACTGGATGGAGTGACGTGAATATTCTAGGAAGTGTTTTAGTCTTTGGTGTCGTTCCCCGGCCAATCTGTAATTTGGTGTTCTAGGTAGTATGATCATGGGTCTGGAGCGGGGCGGGGGTGTCTCCTGGTTTGTGAATCTTGGGTAATCTGTAGAAGCGTGGGTTGTTGGATCCGTCTGGTTTCATTTTTTGGAAGTCGGTCTTATTTATTTCTCCAGATTTCTGAAGTATTTTGAGTAGGAATGAGATTCGGTTCTCTAGCTGTGTGGTCGGGTCTAC
>NW_025202651.1:4662-7991 GCF_004010195.1 Chiloscyllium plagiosum
ACATTAAGTTGGACAATTTCCCAGGTTTGGTTGGGAACTATCTCAGGTTACTGAGGGAAACAAGACAAGAAATAGCTGAGGCCTGATCAGATATCTTTCCAGCAAACTTGAACACAGGTGAGATACTGAAGTATTGGAGAACTACTAATGTTTTCCCCTTGTATAAGAAGTGCAGTAGGATTTATACAGGTAAACACAGACCAGCGAGCCTGACCTTAGCAGTAGGGAAGCTGCTGGAGAAGTTACTGAGGGAATGGATCTTTTACCATTTGTAAGAAAATGGTATTATCACTGATAAGCAACATGTTTTTTTGTACCAAACTTCATGTCTTGCCAACTTAACTGGATTCCTTGAGATTGTGACAAAATTGATTGTTGAGGGAAGTGATGTATATGTCATATACATGGACTTCAGTAAGGCGTTTCATCAGGTTCCCCTTCGGAGACTGATAGAGAAAGTTAAGTTGCGTGCAGTCCAGTATGTACCACTTGGATCGATTAAGAACTGGCTCGGCAACAGATGACAGACAGTTGTAGTGAAAGGGAGTATCTCAGAATGGAGAACAGTGACTAGTGGTGTTCGACAGGGATACGTGTTGGGACCACTGTTGTTTGTGATATGCATTAATAATCTGGAGGAATATATACGTGGTCGGATTAGTAAATTTGCAAACGACACTAAGACTGGGGGAGTAGCAAATAGTAGAAAGACCTGCCAAAAATACAACAGAATATAGGTATATTGAGGAGAAGGGCGTGGAAATGGCAGATGGGGATCAATATGTGCAAATGCGAGGTGATGCATTTTAAAAGATTCAATTCAATAGTGAACAATACAGTAAAAAGGAATAGTCCTGTGGAAATTGATGCACAGATAGGTCTGGATGTTTAGATCCATTGTACCCTGAATGTGGCAGCTCAGCTTAATAGAGTGGTCAAAAGGTGACACGACATGCTTTCCTTCATCAGACAAGGTATTGCGAACAGGAGTTGGCAGGTCACATTATAGTTGCATAAAACTTTGATCGGCCATATATGAAATGCTGCTTTCAGTGCTGGTCGCCACGTTCACAAAATGGTTTGGCTAATTTGGAGAGGGTGCAGTGGAGGTTGACGAGGGTGCTGCCTAGTATGGAGGGTTTTGAACCGAAGAGAGTTTGAATACATTAGGATTATTTGAATTATAAAGACGGAGGTTGAGGGTGGACTTGATTGAGGTCTACAAATTCATGAGAATTACAGATAGTGTGAATAATAGCAAGCATTTTCCAGTGTGGGGAATCAATTACTAGGAATCAGGAGTTCAAAGTGAGTGGGGGAGTTTAATGGAAATATGCGTGGAAAGTTCATCATTAGTGGTGGGTGCCTGGAACGCGTTACCAGCTGACATGGCAGAGGCGGGAATGATAGCGTGATTTCAGATGTATCTAGACAGATACATGAATGGTCATGGAGCAGAGGGATACAGATGCTAAGAAAAAAGGTTTACATGAAGGATCTGGATAGGTGCAGGCCTGGATGGCAGAAGGGCCTGTTCCTGTGCTGCAATTTTCTTTGTTCTTTGTTCTTTATTCTTGTTCAACGTACTTACCACCCTGACTTGGAAATATGCCGCCGCTCTTTCACAGTCGTTGATTCAAAATCCTCGAATTTCCTGGACCCCAGCATTGTGAGTGAACCCGCAGCAAGTGGACTGCAGCAATTCGACACGGCAACTCAACACCCCCTTCTCAAGGGCAAATGGGGATAGGCTATCAATACTGGCCAGCCAGAGATTCCCAAGACCCACAAATGAATTAAAAAATCTTCAAAGATATGTACACATATTCCAACCTACCCAGTCCCCCCCCCCCCCCCCGCACGTCATTCACAACTGTTCCCTTCTGAGTATAAAACTTATAATATATTGTCTTAATGTACTTACTGGAACATTGCACTGTCTCGTGCTTCCCTGTGCAGAAAGTCATCTATCACCTCGCTGCTCACTGTACCAACTTTGCAATAGCTTATTTGTTTTCGAAATGTCTTCTCCACAGTTCAAATGCACATCTTTTATATATATATCCAAATGAATTAAAATCTGAAAGCTGACTCCTGTGGAGATTCACCGAGAAGTTTCCATGAGCCTGAAAATATTTAGTCACCATTCCTCTTTGTTTCCTATCTGCCAGTCAAACTTGATTCCACGTTTTTATAGTTCCTTTTAATCCATGAATGAATGAAGGAACAAATAATTTTATTATCACATAAACTGAGTAAAACACAGTAAAACGTGTTTTGTTGCCTGTTCCATACATGTCCTACTCATTAATATTGTTAATTTCTCTTGACAGAATTTCCTCTTCCCCTTCTTTGTATAAATGTTCCTTCGAGTATCGAATGAGCTTTACTCTGCCTTTTAATATTCTCACTGTGAGGTGCACACAAAGGATTGCGGCACGAATCTTTTCACTCTCATTATTCTTATAATTGCCACCTGATCTATCAACTCCCCTCTGAACCTTCAACATTCCTCCAGGTTCTGAATTCCATTATTTGTCTGACATCTAATATATTGTTGTACTTCAACATAACCTCTCACTGTCATCTACGCAGGTTTGGATTTGTGTATTCTGCGTTCCCATTTGAGGGAACAATTCACGACTGGACCAAAACCATTTCATCTTTGAAGGAAACTCATTGTCCAGTTTCTCCTTTTTTGTCAAACTGTCAGTCAAACATTCATAGCTTAATTCTAGCCCCATCGAAGGCAGTCATTGCTTCTTTCTCATTCTCAATTATTACATTTCATATTCGGACTTTGGGGAGATAAAGATGTAGATGATTGTGTGGAAATCTGATGATGTACTGATATGCACGAGCTCGCTCAAGAAATTACAGGAATGTGTGTTAAATATCGTTCTGATATTAACAATAAAACGCTCGCTGTGCCCCAAAATGTTCCCCTACTAACACTGAATCTACTTTTTTTTTTCCAAAGCCCAAGTCCAACAGTACAAGCACTCTTCTCTTTTACACATGTTCCTGAAGAAAGCTATCCTCCATGCAGTGAAAGGAGCATTTGCCTGTCATTGCTCTGGCTTTACCAGGATCCCAGTCTGTATCTAGATAATTTAATCTTTTCAGCACAACTATTCTGTAGTGATGCTATTGCTCTCAAATGTCCCTAGATATTTATTTTATCCATCCTGTCCACTAGTTGGTGGCCAACAGATAATACCTCACAGTCTAACTGTACACGCTTTTGTTATGTAGCTTCAGCCAGTTTCATTCTGCCCTTGGAGGTATCCTCTTTTTCACTGACTCATGAATTCACGCTTTACTAAACA
>NW_025202652.1:0-7992 GCF_004010195.1 Chiloscyllium plagiosum
ACACACACACACAGATCCTCAGTGGCGGAAACAATCTCACACACACACAGATCCTCAGTGGCGGAAACAGTCACACACACACACTGTGGGAACTGTCCCACACAGACACTCACTGGGGGAAATGTCACACAGACACACACGCACTGACCCTCATTGGGGCAACAGTCCCACACACAGAATGACCCTCATTGGGGGACACTGGGGGCAGGGGAGAGGGACAGCCCTTGACATCAAGGCTGCATTCAACAAAATGTGGCATCAAGGAGCCTGGCAAAACTGGAATCAATGGATATCAGCAGGCAATCTCTTCGGTGGTTAGAGTCATACTTGACACATAGGAGGATGGTTGTGGTTATTGGAGATCGGGCAACTCAGCTCCAAGACATCTTTGCAGGAGTTCACCAGGGTAGTGTCCTCAGCTCCAACCATCTTCAGCTACCTCATCAATGACCTTCCCTCCATCAGAAGGTCAGAAGTGGGAATTTCACTGATAATTGCACAATGTTCAGCACCATTTGAAATTCCTCAGACACTGAAGCAGTCCATGTTCAAATGCAGCAAGACATGGACAACATCCAGGCTTCGGCTGACAAGTGGCAAGTAACATTTGCACCTCAAGTGGCAGACAATGACTATTGCCAAGAATAATGGCATTACCATCAGTGAACTCCACCCCCCCCCCTGTTGAGTCTGAAGAAGTGTAGTTACTCGACTGGGTCTGCGGCAGGTGGAGGGAAAACCAACAAGAGAGAAAAACAAACATGACTTGTTCCCCCACCAACCTCCCTGTAACAGTGTTAGTCAGTGCAATGGGTCACAGTGGTGCCTAAAGCTGCAAATGGGGAGGAGATGGCATTGTAGTAATATCCCTGGATTTATCACCCAATTCCCAGGCTGATACTCCAAGGACGTGAGCTCCAACACGTAAAAGCTGTACCAGGCACAAGACCTTAACTTGCATGCAGACTAACTCCCAAATAAAAGGTAGTTTCAGCTGCAATACCCAGGGCACAAGCTGCATTGACACCTCAGTCAGTACCACGTGCCAAGTCGAGCTGGTGGGGATTAAAGCTCAGTAATTCAACTGCTCCTGCTGCCACCCCTCACCTGCTGTCATATTCTTTTTCAGACCAAACCGTACTTTCTTTGCACTGGACATGGACATGACTTTAATCTGTAGAACCAGAGAAAAAAGTACGTTTAAGCATTTAGCCAAGAAAACTGGGTTAGCCAAGAAAAAAATAAATCACTTTGCTCAGAGAATTATAAACATTCAGAGCTCAGAAGGCCCATTGGGTCTGCATTGCCTGGCAAGAAACCATCTAGTTCTTAGTACGATAGCCCCATGGGTTACAGAACTACACAGGCTGATCCAAGAATTTTGTGAAATGCAATGCTCAGACCTCGATCAACCTCTCACATAGCAAAATTCAGATTGCCAGCATTGTCGTCTTGGAAAAGTTAACTTTAAATCCCAGTCTTCCTGGATAGGAATTGCCCCACAACCTGGGGGCGGGGACCTGCCCCTTCCCAGCCAGCACTATCCAGACCCTTTAGTTTTAAACACCTCATAAATATACCCCCCCTCCCCTCCCCTCCCCCCGATATTCTAGTTGTAGTGGAAGGGAGTTTCTCAAAAGAGAGCCCTGCGACCAGTGGCATCCCACAGGGATCCGTGCTGGGACCACTGTTGTTTGTGATAAACATAAATGATTTGGAGGAAAGTATTGGTGGCCTGATTAGCACGTTTGCAGATGACACTAAGATTGGTGGAGTAGCAGGTAGTGAGGGGGACTGTCAGAGAATATAGAGAGATTGGAGAGATGGCAGGTAGAGTTCAATCCAGGCAAATGTGAGGTGATGCATTTGAAAAATCCAATTCCAGAGCAAACTATACAGTAAATGGAAAAGTCCTGGGGAAAATTGATGTAGAGAGATCTGGATGTTCAGGTTCATTATACCCTGAAGGTGGCAACGGAGGTCGACAGAGTGGTCAAGAAGGCATACAGCATGCTTTTCTTCATCAGACGGAGTATCGAGTACAAGAGTTGGCCGGTCATGTTACAGTTGTATAGGACTTTGGTTCGACCACCTTTGCAATACTGTGTACAGTTCTGGTCGCCACATTACCAAAAGGACGTGGACGCTTTGGAGAGGGTGCAGAGGAGGTTCACCAGGATGTTGCCTGGTATGGAGGGTGCGAGCTATGAGGAGAGATTGAGTAGATTAGGATTATTTTCATTAGAAAGACAGAGGTTGAGGGGGGGAAACTGATTGAGAACAAAATCATGAGAGGTATGGACAGGGTGGACAGCAAGAAGCTTTTTCCCCCCCAGAGTGGAGGTCTCAATTACTAGGGGTCATGAGTTCAAGGTGAGAGGGGAAAAGTTTAAGGGAGATATGTGGTGGGTGCCGGGAATGCATTGCCAGCAGAGGTGGTAGAGGCAGGCACGGTAGATTCATTTAAGATATATCTGGACAGATACATGACTGGGAAGGGAACAGAGGAATACAGATCCTTGTAAAATAGGTGAAAAGTCTAGACAGAGGATCTGGATCGGCACACGCTTGGAGGGCCAAAGGGCCTGTTCCTGTGTTATAATTTTCTTTGTTCTTATTCTTTGATTCAGAGAAAAACAACTCCAGTCCAGGTAACAAGTCCATGAATTTCCCTGTACTCTCACCTATAAGCATACCATACCACTTAATCCTCCTGTCCAGCCATCCTGAGCAATCTCTGAATGTGACTGCCAAGGTCTCTCTGCAAATCTCACTATCCCAACATTTATTATAAAGACAGTGAGAAGTAGGTGCAGAAACAGGCCATTCAGCCCATCGAGTCAGTCGTGACATTCAATAAGATCATGACCTGACAATCTCTAGCTACACTTTCCTACCTTTCCCCCCATAACCTTTAATTTCCTTTCTCAGTGAAAGAGGAAACAACTGCTCACCTGATCAATCCCCTATGAACAGGTATATTGAAAACAGAAGAAAGAATAGGCCATTTGGCCCTTTGAGGCTGCTCTGTCATTCAAAATGATCATGATCCAACTCAGTCCCTGGGCTCACTTTCTCACTGTATCCTTTTATTCCTTTAATCACAAGAGCTATATTAATTCCTACTTGAAAATATTCAAGATTTTGATTTCAACGGCTTTCTGTGGAAGAAAATTCCACAGGTTCAATACTCTCCATTTGAAACATTTCTCATCTTAATTCTAAATGAATCAACCCAGATCCTCAGACTATGATCCGTCGTTTTGGATTCCTCCATTATCAGGAACATCCTTTCTGACCTTCCCAGTCCAGTCCCATTAGAATTTTGTAGCATTCCCCCTTAACTCCAGCATATACAGTCATGACTGATTCAATCTCTCTTCATACGTCAGTTCTGCCATCCCAGTCTAAAAATCTTCGCTTCACTCCCACCACAGTCAGAACATCCTTCCTCAGATACAGAGATCAAAACTACATAATACTCCAAGAATGGTCTCACCAAGGTCCCTGTGTATTTGCAGGACATCCCTGCTCCTGTACTCGAATCCTCTCACTGTGAAGGCCAACATCCCATTTACCTTCTTCCCCACCTGCTGCTCCATGCAGGCTGACCTTCAGTGACTGGTCTACAAGGACACACAGGTCTCTCTTCTCTCTCCCCTCCCACCCCCACCCCTTCCCAATCTACCATCATTCAGATAATAATGCCCTCTATTTTTGCTCAAGTAAATAACCTCACATTTATCCACATTATACTTCATATGACATTTGATCACTCACTCAACTTGTCTAAATCGTGCTAAAACATTTCTGCATCTTCCACACAGTTCCCACCACTCAGCAGTGTCACCTGAATCTTAGATGTTTCAATATCAACATACCCAGTTCTTCTATATTCTAACAAGTACAAGTCCAATCAACGCAAACTCCTTATGAGGAAATCTCTCCACCTCAGGACCAGCCTGGTAAACCTTCTCTGGACTCCTGGGATACTTTCCCTTCAATAAGGGGGTCAGCTTCGTTCTAAAGGGTCTTCCCTTTACTCGAAGGCTGTGCCCTCAGGTCCTAGTCTCTCCTACCAGTTGGAAACACCTTCCCAACATTGACTCTGTCCAGGCCATTAAGTATTCTATATATTTCATTGAGATTCCCGCCCCCCCCCAACCATCCCTCAAAACTCCATCGAGTCTAGACCCAGAGTCGTTAAACATTTCTCATATGTTAAGCTTTTCATTCCTGGGATGATTCTTGTGAACTTTCTCTGGGTCTGCTCCAGGGTCAGTACATCCTTCCTGAGACATGGGGCCCAAAATTGCTCACAATATTCTAAATGTGGTTTGACCAGAGTCTTATAGAGCCTCAGAAGTACATCCTTGCTTTTATAGAGTCATAGAGATGTACAGCACGGAAACTGACCCTTCGGTCCAACCCATCCACGCCGACCTGATATCCCAACCCAATCTAGTCCCACCTGCCAGCACCCGGCCCATATCCCTCCAAACCCTTCCTATTCATATACCCATCCAAATGCCTTTTAAATGTTGCAATTATACCAGCCTCCACCACTTCCTCTGGCAGCTCATTCCATACACCTACCACCCTCTATGTGAAAAAGTTGCCATGTAGGTCTCTTTTATATTTTTCCCCTCTCACCAAGCTATGCCCTCTAGCTCTGGACTCCCCGACCCCAGGGAAAAGACCTTGTCTATTTACCCTATCCATGACCCTCATGGCTTTATAAATCTCTATAAGGTCACCCCTCAGCCTCCGACGCTCCAGGGAAAACAGCCCTAGCCTGTTCAACCTCTCCCTATAGCTCAAATCCTCCAACCCTGGCAACATCCTTGTAAATCTTTTCGGAACCCTTTCAATTTTAACAACATCTTTCCGATAGAAAGGAGACCAGAATTGCATGCAATATTTCAACAGTGGCCTTACCAATGTCCTGTACAGCCGCAACCTGACCTCCCAACTCCTGTACTCAATACTCTGACCAATAAAGGAAGGCATACCAAACGCCTTCTTCACTATCCTATCTACCTGCAACTCCACTGCTCTTGAAACAAATGCCATCATTACATTTGCCTTCCTAACTGCTGACTCAACCTGCAAGATTACCTTGAAAGAATCCGGGACTAGAATTCCCAAGTCTCTTTGCACTCAGACTTCTGAATTTTCTCCCCATTTAGAGAATAGTCTATGCCTCTACTCTTCCTACCAAGGTGCACGACCCCACACTTTCCCACATTGTACTCCATCTGCCATTTCTTTGCTCACTCTCCTAACCTGTCCAAATCCTTCTTCCGCCTACTCAATGCTACCTGTCCTTCTACCGAGCTTTGTATCATTTGCAAATTTAGCCAGAATTCCCTCAGTTCCTTCATCTAGATCGTTAATATATAAAGTGAAAAATTGTGGCCTCAACATTGAGCCTTGCGGAGCACCATTTCTCACTGGCTGTCATTCTGAGAAGGACCCTTTAATCCCCACTCTCTGCTTTCTGCCAGACAACCAAGCTTCTCTCCATGCTAGCAGCTTACGGCTAACACCATGGGCCTTTACCTTACTCAGTAACCTCCTATCCAGCACCTTGTCAAAGGTCTTCTGGAAGTCCAAGTGGATAACATATAACTGTTCTCCTTGGTCTAAGCTGCTCATTACCTCTTCAAAGAATTCTAACAGATTTGTCAGGCCTTTATTCAGCTGTAATACTGTTAGTGATTCCACCTTGTCCCTCTCAAATTGCAGAGCAAATTCAATTATAATATGATCACCGCCTCCTAAGGGTTCCTTCACCTTAAGCTCCCTTATTAATTCTGCCTCATTGTACAACACTAAATCCAGTATTGCTTGTTCCTTGGTGGGCTCTACCACAAGCTGCTCCAAAAGCCATCTCATGGACATTCCACAAATTCCTTTTCTTGCAGTCCACTCTTAACCTGATTTTCCCAGCCAATCTGCATATTGAAATCCCTCATGATCACTGTAACATTACCTTTCTTACTTTTTATCTCCTGCTACACATGTTGACCGCTGGATGCCTGTACATAACCTCCATTATGGTTATTTCTTACCTTTGTGGTTTCTCAACATGACCTAAACACCCATCTGACCCACGTCGTTTCTTGCTATCGATTTAATTCCATTTCTTACTAATAAGACAACCCCACCCTCTCTGCCCACCTGCCTGTTTTTTTGATAGGATGTGTATCCATGCAAATTTAGCTCCCACTCTTGATCCCCTTGCAGCCACATCTCTGATACCCACCACATCATACCTGCCTATTTCAATCCGTGCCAAAACCTCACTAACCTTATTTCATATACTGCGTGCATTCAGATACAACACCCTCAGTCCTACATTTACCATCCCTCTTCTCAATGTCATCTCTTTATCCAATGCGCTTAAAGTTAGATTCCCAACCCTTTCCAAATACTTTGAAAATTTAAATAATATTCACCTCTTCTATTCTTCCTACCAAAGTAGATAACCTCAGATTTAATTTGTCACTTCCTAGGTCCCCATTACTCTTTTCCCCCATCTCATTCATTAAGGGACCGATGCTCGCTTTGGCCTCTCTCTTCCTTCTCACATGTTTGAAGAAGCTCTTATTGCCTGTATTAGTTTACCCTTAAATTTATTCTCTTCCTCTATTATTCCTTTGGTCATGTTTTGGTGGCTTTTAAAACGTTCCCAGTCGACATTGCTACATCTCTCCACACCCGGACCATGTACGTTTTTCTTTCAATTTGACACTATCTTTAACACCCTTGATTCCATGGTTAGTTTACCCCCTTTGTAGAATCCTTCTTCCTCATTGGGATCTAACTTTGCTATAAGCCATGAACTATTTTCTTAAATTTGGGTCTGGTTTCTCAATGGCCTTTACTGCTAAACCCCTTCCCCACTTCACTCCTGCCAATTCTGCCCTCATTCCTATTCCCTTAAACTTAGTACAGTTGTTTCCCACCAAAGTTTCTCAAACTGAATGCTACATTCTACCGTTTTATGATCACTGTTTCCTAAAGAACCATTTACTCCGACAATGGGATGAATGGCCTCCTTCTAATGATTTGCGATTTTGACGTCATTTATTAAACCTGCCTCATTACACATCACCAGATCATAATAGCCTGAACTCTGGTTAGATTCTCAACTTCGCTACTCATAATAGGAATAAGAACAAGACGGCACAGATTTAAAGTAATCTGCAAAAGTGAGGAAATAGTTGGAATATGAAATGCATTGCCTAGCAATGAGGTGAAGATAGGTTCAAGTGAGGCAGTCAAGAGGGAATTAGATGGTTATTGGATAGAAATCGTAATAGTCACCATAGTCTCAGAGGGCTGCGCTCTCAGAGAGAGTCAACTGACGGTGGTTTAACAGGAGGGTCACCACGCCTCGGGTTCGGGGGACCCTTCACGATGATCTCAGCCAGTGCAGAAATGGAACACAAACTGTTGGTGTCACTCTGCAACTCAAACCAGCAACTGAGCCCAGCCAACTGAGCTGCCCAATTCAGATAGAAAGACTGCTCAAAGATATGCAGAAATAGTAGGACATTAGCACTTGGTAAAGATGTGCATTTAACAAAATGATGAAGGCACAATGGACTGAATGGCCTCCATCTGTATTACTGATGAAGGGCTTTTGCCCAAAACGTCCATTTTCCTGCTCCTCGGATGCTGCCTGACCTGCTGTGCTTTTCCAGCACCACTCTAATCTTGACTCCATCTGTATTCCTACAACAGTCTATAATGTTCTAGGAGTCTGGGCCAACTATACTCCATGACATCTTCCTCAAGGTTACCTCTGCCAGATTAAAGTCACCCATGATTAACATGCTGCCTTTTTACGTGTCCTCATAACGTTCTGTCATACACTGCTGAAATCCAGTTCCCAGCTTTAAGTTCCTGGCGTCTCTGCACCCCTGATAAAGGATAAGTGTGGCATGAGTGATTCCAAAGTCATCAGAATTCAAGGGTTCCAAG
>NW_025202653.1:0-2819 GCF_004010195.1 Chiloscyllium plagiosum
GCACCTGGTTTACAGATCAATGCACTGGGGAGGAGTACACAGATCTACATGTTGGGTGTGGGGTGGTAACTTCTCCTGGTTTACTCATCAATGCCGTAAGTTGGTGGTACACAGTCCTACGTGCTGGGAGTGTAAGTGCTCCTGGTGGTGTACACAGTTCTACATGTTGGGAGAGTAACTACTCCAGGTTTACAGATCATATTCATGTGGTGTCCACAGCTCTACATGCTGGGAGGTTAACTGCTCCTTGGTTACATGTCAATGCACTAGTGTGGGGTACCCAGTCCAACATGGTAGGAGGATAACTTCTCCTAGTTTACAGACAAATGCACTGGGGCGGAGTACAGAGTTCCAAATGCTGGGAGGGTATCGGCTTCTGTTTCACAGATTAGTGCACTGGGATGGTGTACACAGTCCTATATGCAGTAAGGGTAGTTGCTCCTGGTGTACAGATCAATGTACTTGGGTTGTGTACACAGTCCTACATGCTGGGAGGGTAACTGCCCCTGGTTCACATATCAATGTACTATTGTGGTGTACACAGTCCTCTATGCAGTGAGGGTAACTGCTCCTGGTTTGCAGATCAATTCCCTGGTTTGGTGTACACAGCCCTACATGCTGGGAGGGTAACTGCTACTGGTTTACAGATCAATGCACTGGCGTGGTGTACACAGCCCTACATGCTGGGAGGGTAACTGCTCCTGGTTCACATATGAATGCACTATTGTGGTGTACACTGTCCTATATGCAGTGAGGGTAATTGCTCCTGGTTTACAGATCAATGCACTGGGTTGGTGTACAAAGTCCTGAATGTAGGGAGGGTAGCTGCTCCTGGGTTACAGATCAATACACTGGGCTTGTGTACACATTCCTACATGCTGGGAGATTAACTGCTCCTGGTTTACAGATCAATCCACTGTGGTGGGGTACAAGTTCCTCCATGCTGTGAGGTTATCTGCTCCTGCTTTCCAGATCAATGCACTGGGGTGGTATACACAGTCCGACTTGCTCGGTGGGTAACTGCTCCTGGTTTCCAGATCAATGTGCTGGGCTAGTGTACACAGTCCTACATGCTGGGAGGGTAACTGATCCTGGTTTACAGATCAATGCACTGGGGTGGTATACACAGTCCGACTTGCTCGGTGGGTAACTGCTCCTGGTTTCCAGATCAATGTGCTGGGCTAGTGTACACAGTCCTACATGCTGGGAGGGTAACTGATCCTGGTTTACAGATCAATCGGTAGTATACAGAGTTCTAAATCTTGGGAGGGTAACTGCTTCTGTTTTACAGATCAGTGCACTGGGGTGGTGTACACAGTCCTATATGCAGTGAGTGTAATTGCTCCTGGTTTACAGATCAATGCGCTTGGGTTGTGTACACAATCCTACATGCAGGGAGGGTTACTCCTCCTGGTTTACAGATCAATGCACTGGGGTTGGGTGCACAGCTCCACCTGCTTGGAGTGTAACTGCTCCTGGGTTACAGATTAATGCACTGGGGTCGTGAAAACAGTCCGAAATGCTGGGAGGGTAACTGCACCTGGTTTACAGATCAATGCACTGGGGTGGTGTACACAGTCCTACATAATGGGACGGCAACTGCTCCAGGTTTACATATCAATGCTCTGGAGAGTGGTACACAGTCCTACATGCTGGGAGTTTATTTGCTCTTGGTTTACAGACCAATGCACTGGGGTGGTGTACAGAGTTCTAAATGCTGGGAGGGTAACTGCTTCTGTTTCACAGATCACTGCACTGGGATGGTGTACACAGTCCTACATGCAGTGAGGGTAACTGCTCCTGGTTTACAGATCAATGCACTGGGGTAGTGTACACAGTCCTACTTGCTGGGAGGGTAACGGCTCCTGGTTTACAGATCAATGCACTGGGGTGGTGTACATTGTCCAACATGCTGGGAGGATATCTGCTCCTTATTTACAGATCAATGCACTGGAGTAGTGTACACAGTCCTACATGCTGGGACTGTAACTGCTCCTGGTTTACAGATAAATGCACTGTGGTGGTGTAGACAGTCCAACATGCTGGGAGGGTATCTGCTGCAGGTTTACAGATCAAGAGGCTGGGGGTGGTTTACACAGTTGCACATGCTGTGGGGGCGCGGAAACTGCTCCTGGATTACAGATCAATGCACTGGGGTGGTATACACAGTCCTACATGCTGGAAGGATAACTGTTCCTGGTTTACAGATCAATGCACTGTGGTAGTGTACACAGTCTTACATGCTGGGAGGGTAACTGCTCCTGGTTCACAGATCAACGCACTGTGGTGGTGTACACTGTCCTACATGCAGGGAGGGTAACTGCTCCTGGTTCACAGATCAACGCAATGGGGTGGTGTGCACAGTCCTACTTGCCGGGAGGCTAATTGCTCCTGGGTTACAGATCAATTCATTTGAGTGGGGCACACAGACCTCCATGCTGGGAGGGTAACTGCTCCTGGTTTACTGATCAATGCATTGGGATGGAGTACACAGTCCTACTTGCGGGCAGGGAAATTGCTGCTGGTTTACAGATCAATGCACTGGGGTGGCGTACACAGCTCTACACGCTGTGTTTGTGTGTGGGGGGCGGGGGGGGGGTTAATGCTCCAGGGTTTCAGATTAATGCACTGGTGTGGTGTAGCCAATCATTCATGTAGGGAATGTAACTGCTCCTGGTTCACAGATCAACGCACTGTGGTGGTGTACACAGTCCTACATGCGGGCAGGGAAACTGCTGCTGGTTTACAGATCAATGCACTGGGTGGTGTGCACAGTCCTACTTGCCGGGAGGCTAATTGCTCCTGGGTTACAGATCAAT
>NW_025202653.1:3074-4179 GCF_004010195.1 Chiloscyllium plagiosum
ATGGCACCGAACCTGGAAGAATTGTAAAGTCTATGGAGGAGAGTGTGGAACTCTTAACAGGACAGTGACACGTTGGTGTCGTGTTCAGGTGTATCGCAGTTGGGGATCAATGCAGAGCAGTGTGAAGTATGTACTGTGGTAGGAAAGACAATGAAAGACAGTTTAAAACAGGCTGTGCCATTATAAAGGGGGTGCAGGAACAGAGGGCCCTGGGTGTATATGAGCACAGATTGTTGACGATGTCAAGACAAATGAGGAGAGCAGTAACTATCAGAGATTAGTTTCAGTATCTGAGCTGTTCACAGTAGGAGGTGTAGGAGGGAGCCTCCGTGCTCCGTTCCTGGGAAATGGTGGTGACGATGTGTTGTGAGCCCACCCTCCCGCCCACAGAGACCGTGGGTATTCCATTTGTACCAGCTCGATACAAAAGGGAGATGGCAACAGGGCCACGGCTTCTATGTTGTGCCGCTGGGAAACGGAGCTGCCAGTGGGTTTAAAGTGGGAATTGACCTTCACTGAACATTGCTCCTTACTCGGTCGGTGGGACGTGGATGTTTCAGAAACTCCACACGAGGCGTCCCTCTCTTCTCTGGCTCGTACCAGAGTCCTCCCCACAAGGCGGGCGGGGTGAGGGAACAGATATCGGGCACTCCACCCCCGGCTTGGCCTTTGCTGTGCTATTCCAGGCTGTTTCTGCTGGAATCGGCGAAAGGGACGGGGGTTGGTGGGAATGGGCGGCCCTGCTGTTAGTGCTGGTGCAGGGGGGATAATGGCAAATGGTGAGGTTTTCAGAGGGAGTCTGTCGACAGTGTTGTATCCATGCAGTGTCATTAATGTGGGGCATAAAGTGGACGGGGTGACAGAGAGAGAGAGAGAGACAGAGACAGAGAGAAGGTGTTGAATGCAGCAGTGACAGTGTTGGAGCATGAACCTTGTTCGGGGGTAGCTGCTATAACAGATACACAGTGAGTGTGAAGCAGCAGAGAATACGGTGACCCTTATCCTGATAGAGCGGGAAAGGTTACTGATGCTTGTCCTGTATTGCTGGACATTTCTTCAGACCGCAGATACTGCACTGAGCTAGGTGAGGAGCTCAGACCATGCT
>NW_025202653.1:4993-6245 GCF_004010195.1 Chiloscyllium plagiosum
GTGTTACAGATCAATGCACTGGGGTGGTGTACAAAGTAATACATGTCGGGAAGGTAAAAGCTCCTGGTTTACACATCAATGCACTGGGGTGGGATGCACAGTCCTACATGTTGGGTGGGTAACTACTCACGTGTTACAGATCAATGCACTGGGGTGGTGTACAAAGCTCTACATGCTGAGAGAGTAACTGCTCCTGGGTTACAGAACAATACACTGGGGTAGTATACACAGCCCTACATGCTGGGAGGGTAACTGCTCCTGGGTTACAGATCAATGTACTGGGGTGGTGCACAGACTTACATGCTGGGAGGGTAACTGCTCCTGGGTTACAGATCAATGTACTGGGGTGGTGCACAGACTTACATGCTGGGAGTGTAACTGCTGCTGGTTTACAGATCAATACACAGGGGTGTTGTACACAGCTCTACATGCTGGGGGGTGGGGTAACTGTTCCTGGGTTACAGATCAATGCCCTGGGGTGGTGTACACAATCCTACATGTAGGGAGGGGAACTGCCACTGGTTTACAGATCAATAAACTAGGGTGGTGTACACAGCTGTAGATGCTGGGTAAGTAACTGTTCCTAGTTTACAGATCAATGCACTGGGGTGTTGTACTCAGTCCTGCATGCAGGGAGTATAACTGCTCCTGGTTTACAGATCAATACACTGGGGTGATGTACACAGCTCTAAATGTTGGGGGGTAACTGCTTCAGGGTCACAGATCAATGCACTGGGATGGGGTATACAGTCCTACATACTGGGAGGGTAACTGCTCCTAGTTTACAGATCAATGCACTGGGATGTTGTACTCAGTCCTGCATGCAGGGAATATAACTGCTCCTGGTTTACAAATCCATACACTGGGGTGATGTACACAGGTCTACATGTTGGGGGGTAACTGCTCCTGGGTTATAGATCAATGCACTGAGGTGGTGTACACAGTCCTACATGCTGGGGAGGGGTAACTGCTCCTGGTTTTCAGATCAATGCACAGGGATGGTATGCACAGTCCTGCAGGCTGGGAGAGTAACTGCTCCTGGTTTACAGATCAATGCACTGGCGTGGGTTTCACAGTCCTACATGCTGGGAGGGGAACAGCGCCTGATGTACAGATCAATACAGTGTGGTGGTGTACAGAGTCCTACATACTGGGAGGGTAACTGCTCTTGGTTTAAAGATCAATGCACTGCGGTGGTGTACACAGTCCTACATGCTGGGTGGGTAACTGCTCCTGGGTTACAGATCAATGC
>NW_025202653.1:6616-7992 GCF_004010195.1 Chiloscyllium plagiosum
TTTACAGATCAATGCACTGGGGTGGCGTACACAGCTCTACACGCTGTGTGTGTTGGGGGGGGGGGGGGGGTTAATGCTCCAGGGTTTCAGATCAATGCACTGGTGTGGTGTAGCCAATCATTCATGTAGGGAATGTAACTGCTCCTGGTTCACAGATCAATGTACTGGGGCGATTAACACAGTCCTAAATGCAGTGAGGGCAACTACTCCTGGCTTACAGATCGATGCACTGAGGTGGTGTACACAGTCCTACATGCTTGGAAGGTAACTGCTCCTGGTTTACCGATGAGTGCACTGGAGTGGTGTACACAGCCCTACATGCTGGGACGGTACTGCTCCTGGTTTACAGATCAATGCACTGGGGTAGTGTACATAGTCCCACATGTAGGGAGGGTAACTGCTCCTGCTTTACAGATCAATGCACTGTGGTGATGTACACAGCCCTACATGCTGGCAGGGTAACTGCTCCTGGTTTACAGATCAATGCACTGGGGTGGTGTAGACAGTCCTACATGCTGGCAGGGTATCTGCTCCTGGTTTACAGATCAATAGACTTGGGTGGTTTACACAGTTGCACGTGCTGTGGGGGCGCGGAAACTGCTCCTGGGTTACTAATCAACGGACTGGGATGGTGTACACAGTCCTACATTCCGGAAGGATAACTGCTCCTGGTTTTCAAATCAATGCTCTGGGGTAGTATACACAGTCCTACATGCAGGGAGGGTAACTGCTCCTGGTTTACAGATCAATGCACTTGGGTGGTGTACACAGCCCTACATGCAGGGAGGGCAACTGCTCCTGGTTTACAGATCAATGCACTTGGGTGGTGTACACAGTCCTGCATGCAGGAAGGGTAACTGCTCCTATTTTACATATCAATGCACTGGGGTGGTGTACACAGTCCTACATGCGGGGAGGGTAACTGCTCCTGGTATTCAAATCAATGCAGTGGGGTGGGGTACACAGTCCTACGAACTTGGAGGGTAACTGCTCCTGGTTTACCGATCAATACACTGGAGTGGTGTACACAGTCCTACATGCAGTGACGGTAACTGTTCCTGCTTTAAAGATAAATGCATTGAGTTGATGTACACAGTCCGACATGCAGGAAGGGTAACTGCTTCTGGTTTACAGACCAATGCACTGTGGTGGTGTACACAATCCTACATACTGTGTGGGTAACTGCTCCTGGTTTACATATCAATGCACTGGGGTGGTGTGCACAGTTGTACATGCAGGGAGGGTAACTGCTCCTGGTTTACAGATCAATGCATTGAGGTGGTGTACACAGTCCCACATGCAGGGAGGGTAACTGCTCCTGGTTACAGATCAATGCACTGGGATAGTGTACATAGTCCCACATGCAGGGAGGGTAA
>NW_025202654.1:0-3207 GCF_004010195.1 Chiloscyllium plagiosum
GCAACATCTGTCGACATGATCTACAACAGCAGCATCATTTGTGTCATCGGTAAACTTACTTATCCACCTTTACACTTCTTCATCTCAGTCATTTATGGAAACTCTGAAGAGCAGATCCTGGAACAGATCACTGCAGGTCACCACTGGTCATCGACTGCCAGAGAGAATCCTTTCTATTCACTCCCACTCGATGTCTTCTTTCAGCTAGTCAAATCTGTATCTAGACAGCTAAATTTCCCTTATTACATATCCTAACTTTCTGAATGAGCTTACGGTGAGGACTCTTATCAAATGTCTGACTGAAATCCATACAGACCACTTTCACTGATCGTTATTCATCAATTTGCCACGTCACAGCTTCAAAGAACTCAAGTCTTGTGAGGCATGACATGCGCGTCACAAAACTATGCTGACAATCTTTATTCAAATTATATTTTCCAAATATTTATGAATCCTGCCTCTCAGAACACTTTGCAGTACGCTGCTTACCACAGTCGTCCGAACGATGGGTTTGTAATTCCCAGGCATTTCCTTTTGCCATTTCTTGAAAGGAGGAACAGCGTTTACCTCCTACAATCACCTGGTACTATTCCTGTTCCACTCCGGAAAAGTCCAATCCCGTGCAGAGGGAGGATGGAAAAATCAGCGCCAGAGGTGCAGCAATGTCATTCCTTGTTCTCTTTCGGTACCTTGGATATACCATGTCCAGCCATGCTGACTTAACTGTCTTGATGTTTCCCAGAATTACCAATACATTCATACTCTTGATATCAGTATGTTCAAGACTATTGCTGTGGACCACATTATTATCTCTGCCAAAAAGGACCCTTTCACTACAGCATACAGAAACAAAAACATCATTTACGTCCTCTCCACCCATTCAGACTCATAGCATAATGTTCTTCCAATAATGCTGATCACCTCCACGCTCTCTTTGATCATTCGCTTATTCCTCAATTAAGTGCAAAACGTTTTGGGTTTTCCTTAACCTTCCCACCAATGCTTTCTCGTACTCCACCAAGCTCACTTCAGTTCCCTTTTGAGCTCTTTCCCAACTCGCCTGGAATCCACTAAAGGTGTGTCAGATGCTTGCTTACACAAACTTTAATAAGCTTCTTTCTTCTTCTTAACGAGAGCACCACTTCTCTTGTCGTCCAAGGCTCCTTCATGTTAACACTCACTGCCTGTCTCATTGGGACAACATCAACCTCCTCTCTGACGTTCACCATTACTGCCACCTCCATCTACCTTTCACACTCTCAGCTCATTTCCCCCAAGCCCCACCCCCTCCCATTTAACACACGGCACCCTCGGCTCAGAGCTTCATTCCTGATAAAGGGCCTTTGCCCAAAATGTGTCGACTCTCCTGCTCCTTGGATGCTGCCTGACCTGCTGTGCTATTCTAGCACATCACTCTCGACTGTGGAATGCATTGTCTGGCAATTCGTGTAGACACTTTAATAGAGCAAATTCAAGAGCAGAATTGTCTGATTTTGAGATATGGCATACAGCAACAGTTGGAAAACGCAACGGAATGGTACGGGAGGAAAGAGACATCGCAAATAAGATTGCTCGAATAGCAGAGGATTTAGCACACAGTTGGAGTAAGAAGGGTAATGCGATCGTAAATGGAACTGCAGGCCAATGGCTGTTTAATGGGGCTAGAGTTGAGAATAATGTGGACTCAGTGAACCGACATTTTAAACCTTCCACAAAATACTCACCTTGTCTTCCCAATACCCCATGCGTGATCAATATCAGTACAGCCCTATTGGACACTCACTCCACCAAATGACAGTCCCAGCATTGAGTACCGTCTACGATCGCAATGCAGCCTCCTCCGAATTTAACTTTCACACTCACCAATGGAATGACGAGAAGCTGCAGAGGTGGGGAGAGTGGGTTTGGTGCCACCCTCTGTTTCCCATAAACACATACCATACCGATTGGGAACAACAGTGGCTGGGAGTTCTGTGTCGCTGGTGCCAAATCATGACAGTCCTTTGCTCTAATGCTGTGGTGATGAGGGTAAGGAGATATGTGCTCGGCATTATCTGTTATGCCAGCACACCATGATTGAATTGAAAATGATGTCAGGCAAGCCCGTATCGGAATGCCTATTACTATTTGTTTTGGGCCAACTGGTCTGCAGTCTTTTTACCTGATTGTCTCTATCTTCAGAACCTCCCAGGAAATGGGACCAGAACCTCCTCTGTTCCCGTGAATTCTCTGCTGCTGGAATGAAACCATGGATCAGCCGACAGCAATGAGGGCTGCCCCAGCTCAGGGTTGAGTGATTCTGAGACGGATATGCACCCGCATTGATGGAGGAGTAGGAGATCAACGAAATGAAGAGGCGAATTAAGCCCTGAACGATTCGTAGCTGAGGTGATTGCAAAGATATGTCCTGTCAAAAAGTCACTCTTTATGTATACGTGGGGACTGCTTGTCGATGATTCAGCTACCTCAGAGCACTTTGTACCCCTTCAAATAACTGTTAATTGCAATCCTGTCGAACTCCCCCTTCTATATCTCACTATTCCACTGTCCCCCACCATCTATTGCTGTGAATTACACAGTTTTGCAACCCGTTTGGAAAGGTAATTCATCCTCATCTTAGTTTTCAGCCTGCCATTCTCAATTTCCTCACCTGAGGAAGCATCAGTACTATGTTTACTTTGTGCACTGACAGACGGAAAGTACTTAATTGTTTCTTTAAGATCTTTGCAAAACGTTTGTAAGTCGCCACGTGCATAATTGTGAGTGTCCATTTCCCCTGTCGCTCGGACGTGGTCTGTTGAGCAAACTCTGACAACAGACCCTGGAACTAATACTGCATTGGGTACAAAAACATGGAAACGTTGAAGCAGAAAGGGGTCATTCAGCCTTTTGAGGCTGCTCCATCATTCTTCACGATCATGGGCGAACATTCCAACTCAACAGCCTATTTCAGCTTTGTCCTCATTATCTTCAATCCCAATCGCCCTTGGTGTTGTAGCTATCCTCTTTTGAATATATTAAATATTTGGGCATCACCTACGTCGTGTGGTAATGACTTTCACAATTTCGCTATTCAATGGATGAAGTTATGTTGCCTCTTCTTTGTCCTAAAAGTTTACCCTGAATCCTCAGCTGGTGACCCCTTGTTCTCGAGACGCACACAGGCCATCGGGATCATCCTCCCTTCTATTGATGCTAGAATTTTAT
>NW_025202654.1:3428-7993 GCF_004010195.1 Chiloscyllium plagiosum
AGCACCACTCTAATCAAGACTCTGATTTCCATTATCTGCAGTCCTCACTTTTGCCGAGAGAAAAGTTTCTCTATTGTTATTTTATTGCACTTGCATCACCTTTCGGAATATTCCACATTGCAGAAATCAAGGTGATTCTACCTCCAGCTGACTCTGTGAAAGCTACAGAAAAGAAAAGTTTCTCTGGATTATCAATGTTATACATTCGCACCTAACTCCCCATCTCTGCCTCGGGGAAGACAGGCTGTCTTATTTTTCTCGAACAGTGCGAGTTTCATGAATGATCCATTTCTCATCACACGTTCAGTGTCATGCCCAATTAACTCGTCGCCTTTAAGACTTAGTGGTCTGGTTAGCAGACATGATGATTTAACAAGCCATGAAACGATGTTAACTTGTTTGGTACATTACAAATCTCAATGACATGTTCTGTCATTCTTCAAAACTCAAGAGCCATATGGCCTAAAATGTTGAATCGCACCACAATGAGATTCGCCTCTCAGCTTTTGATTTAATTTAGTAAACTCTCAGCAGCAGATCACACAGGTTCAGAATAATGATCGAGAACTGCCATGCATTTTTAGCTTCACCACGATTTATATTATAAAAGATGCTGAGTACTTAAATTTTTATATTTGTTTTCGCATGATCAGCTATGCAACTGGTAAGGAATCCGATGTCCAGCATCTGCAGTCCTCACCTCTCCTTTATGACTGACAAAGGCAGACCTATGTCAGTGTCTCACTGTTCTCCCTCGAATTTTAAAGTTGAAGTTCTTCTTTCCGACGCTTCATTGTTTATGTGACTGCAAAACAATGTGAGAACAGTCAGCTTCTACTTCACGCGTAGAAAATGAGGACTGCAGAGGCTGGGGATCAGAGTTGGGAGTGTGGTGCTGGAAAGGCACAGCAGACCAAGCAGTATCCGAGGAACAGGATTATCGACATTTTGAGCAAGACCCATTCACTTGTAATAAGACCTGTGAGCCGACGGGACTGAGAGATGAATGGGGGATGGCAGAAAGTACTGAGAGTGTGATAGGTAGGTGGAGTAATGGTGATAGGTCGGAGAGGAAGTTGGAGTGGATAAATCGGAAGGAAGATGGACAGGCAGGACAGAACATGAGGATGTTGTTGAGTTGGAAGGTTGCAACTGGAACAAGGTGGGGTGAGGGGAAATGAGGAAACTGGTGAAGTCCACATTGATGCCGTTTGTTTGCAGGGTCCCAAGGCGGAAGCTGAGACGTTCTTCGTTCATGGCATCGCTTGGTTATCGTGTTTTATTGGAACAGGGAAAGAAACTGCACGTTCTTGGCTGTGTGGGAGGGGCAGTTGAAGCGTTCGTCCAGGGGCCGTAGGGTTTGTTTGGTGCGGCTGTCGCGGATATGTTCTCTGAAGCGCTGTGTAATTAGACTTCCTGTATCTTCAATAAAGCGGACACCACATCAAGAGCAAAGAATACATGGATGGCACGAGCAAAAGTGCGCATAAAACTCTGATGGATGTGAAAGGCTCGTTGATGCCTTGGATGGAGGTGAGGATGGATGCGTGGGCGCACGTTTTGCAAGTCCAGCAGTGGTAGGGGAATGTCCCGAGAAGGAAGGGTGTGACGGTGGGGTCGTGGACATGACAAGAGAATAGCGGAAGTAATCACCTTTATGGAAAACTGATTGAGGTTGGGATGGAAATTTATCTCTGGTGGTGGAGTCTGTATTTAGATAGCAGGTATGGCAGAGAATGACGTGATGTATACGGAGCTTGTTGGGGTGGAAGGTGAGGACCAGGCGATGTTGTCTTATTTGCAATTGAAGGGCCTGGTTCCGAGTGCAGAGGTGTGGGGAGTGAAAGAGGTGCGTTGGAAGGCATCATCTACAACTTGGGAGGGGAAATTGCAATCTCTGAAAAAGGAGGCCATTTGGTGTGTTCTGTGGTGGAACTGGTCCTCCTGGGAGCTGATGCAGTGGAGGCTGACGATTTGGCAATAAGTGTTAGTATTTTTATACGAGTCAGGATGGGAGGTGGTGCAGTCCAACTAGCTGTGGTGTTAGTATTTTTACAGGAGTCAGGATGGGAGGTGGTGCAGTCCAATTAGCAGTGGGTGTCAGTACAAGATATCTGTGTTGAGTCATTCACCGTTAATGGAGATGGAGAGGTACAGGGAGGGGAGGTCGGTGTCTGAAATGGTCCAGGTGAACTTAAGGTCGGGATAGAATTTGGTAGTGAATTTCATTAACTGTTCAACCTCCTCGTTGATGGACGAGGTGGCACCAATACAGTCATGCATCTTGCGAAAAAATGGTGAGGAATGGTGTCGGTGTAATAGTAGAAGATGGACTGTTCCAAGTAACTGACAAATAGAGAGGCATCGCTGTGGCCCATGGATACTCGTTTCTTCTGGAGGAAGTTGGAGGATTCAAAGATTAAATTATTGAGGGCGTGGACATGTTCACGCAAAGAACAGAGTGTCAGGAGAGGGGTAATAGTGGGGACGCCGGAAGAGGAAGAAACGGGGGACCTGGAGGCCTTCATCATGACGGATAGAGGTGGATACGGACTGGATGACCATGGAGAAGATGAAGCTCTGCGGGCTGGGGAAAAGAAAGTCTCGGAAGAGGTAGACGGCCTCAGTGGTCTCCCGAACGTATGCAGTGAGTTCATGGCGCAGGGCGAGGAAGGCAGTGTCAAGGTAAGTGTGGATGATTCTGGTGGGCAGGTGCAGGCTGAGACAATGGGCCGCCCAGGGAATTTAGGTTTGTGAATCGACGGTTGGAAGTAAACCTGGGTGCTGCAGAGTTCCCCAACTATGTGTTGGAAGCTGTGGATGGGAGATCGCCTGAGGTGGTGAGATTTTCTCCAGTCTGGGAGATGGTAGTTTGATGAAGGGTGTTGAGAACATTGTCAAGGTGGCAATAGGAAGTGATGGCTTCGAGTTGGCGCTTGCCTTCAGTGGTGTAGAAGTCAATGCGCGAAACCACCTAACCACCAACCCCACCTCCCTCCAATTTATCTCTCAAGACCCTCGGATTCCAAGTGTCATTCCTGATGAAGGGCTATTGCCCATACGTCGATTTTCATGCTCCTCGAATGCTGCATGACCTGCTGTGCTTTTCCTGCATCACACTCTCTCATCTGCTATTTGACTTCGAATTCAGCGAACCAGCCACACTCTGCAAGAATTGTAAGTCTGGATTTTTCACTCATCGTTCGGCACCAATCTGGATTTCACCAGTTTCCTCAATTCTCCTCACTCCACCTTATCCCACTTCCAACTCGGAATTTCCCTCATGCCTTGTCCTACCAGTTCACTTTCCTCCGCACCTATCTACTTCACTCTGCTCTCCGAACTATCACCATTACCCCACCTCCATCCACATATCGCACTTGCAGTTACCTTCCCCTTCCCCACCCCTTTATATTTATTTCAACACCCCCTCGGCTCACAGACTCATTCCCAATAAAGTGCTATTCTCTCAAACGTCGATTCTGCTGCTACTCAGATGCTTCCAGAACTGCCGTGCTTTTCCAGCAATACTTTCTCGACATTAATAATTTGTCGTCCAATGGGCAGTAAGGAAGATAAATTCAAGTTTGGCAGATACTGCTGAAGTAATGAAGCTCGAAGTAAAGAATTTTGATTCAATTGTGCAAGCATGGGTTTCTCCCCATTTACAATACTGCTTTGAGTTTTAGGTGGACCAAGGTGACGAAGCAAGGGTCCAGTAAAGCTTTAAAGGATTACAGGCTTGCTCGGGATGAGCTTAGAAATGCACTGCCAAGAGCCAGGAGGGGGCACGAGAAAGGCTTTTTAGGACAGATTCCGAAGAACCCAAAAGCACTTTACTCATATATGAGAAATAAGAGAATTGTCAGGCAAAGGTTAGGGCTAATCATGGATAGATTAGGGAACTGTGAGTGGTGTCTGAGAAGATAGTGGAAAGCCTAAACGAGTTTTTCTTAAATTTGGTTTTCACTACGGAAAGGATCCTTGTTATGAATGAGAACTTTGTGGAGCGGAGAAGCAGGATACAACAGATCGAGATTGAGGACGTTGGTGTGCACTAAATGTTGTCAAACATTAAAATTGATAAGTCTTCATGGCTGATTAGATTTATCCCTGTTTGCTCCGAGGAGCGAGAAAGGGGGTTGCTAAATTCGCTGATGAAGATCTTTGCTTCATTACTCTCCACAGGAATCGTACCGAAGGATTGGAGGGAGGCCAATTTTGATCCTCTTTTCAAGAAAGGGAATAGGTAAATCCCTGGTAGACCAGTCAGTCCTACGTGTTTGGGAAGCAAATTTTTGGAATGAATTGTGAGGGATAGGATTTATGACTACATGGAAAAGCAATCAGTACGGATTTGTCAGGAGCACCTCATGCCTCACAAATCTTTTGGGTCCATGAAGTTGGCGAATCTACAACTGTTGCCGGCAGTGCATTTCTTATCACTACTACTCTCTGAGTAAAGAAACTACTTGTGACATCTATCCCGTATCTAAGACCCCTCAATTTCGAGCCATGTCACCCGAGTGCTGGCCGTCACCATCCGAAGAAAGCATTTTTCATTT
>NW_025202655.1:0-3364 GCF_004010195.1 Chiloscyllium plagiosum
GAAAAGCAGCACAGAGACAGGAATGCCTAGCGATTTAAATCCGTTGGTGAATGTAATGCATTCTCACAATGAGAAAGTGTACAAAACGTGGTCCAGACGATGTAAAACAGTGGGGAGGGGATAAATACTTCTGGGCAAGAAAAAAAGCATGCAAACAGCTGATCCAGTGGGTTAAAACAGCAGGTTATGGGAGTGCCGCTTCCAAATGAGAAACAGTACAATAAAACGCAGGCCCAGCCAGTTCAATTCATGGAGAAATGAAATATAGCTACAGCCCAAGAAACAGAAAATTGTCTGGAGTTTCCTTGGGCAAGAATTCATTGAAGATCTTAGAGATTGTTTCTTGGAGCAATATGTCAGAGAACCTATTAGAGATTAAGTTATTCTGGGTTTGGGATTGTGTAATGCAATGGGACTAATTAAGTATCTCAGTGATTGATTCTCTAGGGAATGGGAATCATAGTATGCTAGAATTACGAATTCTGTTTGAAGGCAACAAATTGGAGTCCCGTAACAGCATTCTGGAATTAAACAAAGGTAATTACATAAGTATGGGGATAGATTTACCCCTCGTGACTAGGCAGGAAGACTAAAAGGTTGGACCAATGACAAACCTTTGGTCCAAAGGTGTTTAAGAAAACATTGAGTTTTTCCCAACAAAAACATATTTCAGTAATGAAGAAAGGTTAAACAAAAGGGAAAAAAATCCACAGATAAGAAATGAAGTTAATAATAAAACAAAGAGAAAAACTAAGGCATTCCATATTCTGAAGGCTGTAGATTGGAAAGTGCTAATATATTTCAAATATTCAAAAAGTGAGGGAGGCAGAAAGTAGAAAACAATAGACCAGTTAGTTTAGCATCTGACATTGGGAAATTTTTAAGAGTCCATCATTAAAGAAGTATTCAAGCCTAAAGTCAAAACTCTAACCATCAGAGTCCGCATGGTTTTATGAGGGGTAAATCATGACTGGCTAATTTGGTGGTGTTCTTTGAAAATGCAACAAGCAAAGTGAATGAAGAGCTTACATAGATGGAATTTAGCTTGAATTTCAAAAGGTTCTGCACAAAAGGTTAATCCACAAAGATAAGATCACATGGTGCTGAGGGCATTTTATCTATTTTCATCAAGTATTCATTAATCAACAGAAAACAGGGCATCAGGACTTTTTTTTTCAGGTTGCTACAGTACTATCAAAATAACTTTTGAGCATGTTCTTATGACACATTCTGTGAGATTTCTTTCTATACAGTATTCTTGTCACCTTAATTTCCTTTCAATCCGATAAAATCCACTAAACCTTGACTTTAAAGGTCTACTACTAGGAAAAAGTAAGGACTGCAGATGCTGGAGATCAGAGTCGAGACTGTGGTGCTGGAAAAGCACAGTCGGTCAGGTAGTATCCAAGGAGCAAGAGAGTTGACGTTTCAAGCATAAGCTCTTTTTCAGGAATTGGGGACACAAGGGGGCTGAGAGATAAGTTGGAGGCACTGGGGCTGGGGTTTAAGGTAGCTAGGAATGTGATAGGTAGCTGGAAGTGGGGGGTGATGGGGATAGGTTGTAAAGGAGGGTGGAGAGCGGATAGGTGGGCAGGAAGCTGGATAGGCAGGACAGTTCAAGAGGGTGGTGCTGAGTTGAAAGATTGGATCTGGGATAAGGTGGCACCACACTTTTTGACTTTAAATGCTTACGCCTCATGGAGTAATATTAACCCTTTACCTCCATTTGCAAAATTGCACACTTTTGATTTATTTTCTGCTTCCTGTTTCATCACATGCTGTGCTATGTTCAAATGCTGTTTACCAACTCACCCACTCTATTTATCCTTTTCCTAAAATTTGAAAGTGTACAAATATGTGGTCTCAGAACTCTGACTCATCAATTTCTTCTTAATTTATTTCAGTCGTCCTTTCATCTCTTGCCCCAAACTACTTCAAATGAATTTAGTTAATTCATTTAGTGCATTCCTAATTACAAAATGTACAAACAGAATTCCTTGATTCCAATTCTCTGGATAGTCTTAACTATATGGGCTGCACAGTGGTTAGCACTGCTGCCTCACAGTGCCAGAGACCCAGGTTCAGTTCCCGCCTCAGGCGACTCTGTGTTGAGTTTGCAAGTTCTCCTAGTGTCTGCGTGGGTTTCCACCCACACTCCAAAAATGTACAGGTAAGGTGAATTGGCCATGTTAAATTGCCTGTAGTGTTAGGTGAAGGGGTAAATGTAGGGGAATGGGTCTGGGTGGGTTGTGCTTCGGCGGGTTGGTGTGGACTTGTTGGGCCTGTCTCCACACTAAATAATCTATAAACTCTCATTGTGGTCTTTAAATTTTGATGCCAGGTTCTAATGTTCCCTGCAATTTTGGACAGCATGCAGTGGCTTTGAATTTTTTTATTCCTCAGCTATCCAAAACCTTTTTGAATAACTGATGTCAAATTTGACCTTTCATCCGATGGTATTTCTGTGGGTAATCCGTATCCAGAAAATTTTGTAGACATATCCATTCTGGTCAACAAATACTGACTCACACTATTTGTTTTATGTAAGGGTCCGAAGCAATCGATTAAGACTCCTGGAAAAGGTTCCTCAAATGCGGGAATGGGTATTAAGGGTGCTGGTTTAATCACAGCCTGAGGTATTCCAATTACCTGACACGTAAGGTATGTCCAGAAAATTTCAACTGCATCCTTACACAGTCCAAACCAATAAAAATGTATTTTACCTCCTTCTAGTAATTCATGTACTTCTCGTACACCTTATTACTATAATTCACAGTAATACATTTGATGAACTTCTGCCTATTTCTCATCCGTCTGAATATGTGATGGTCTCCATTTCCTCAGCAAAATGTCAGTTTGATGATAGTAACATTCAGGGATGCACTCAAATTTTTGATAAATTGCTTTAGTTTTCTTCTTTCTGTTATTTAGTTGTTTTCTTGGAACTAAAAACATCCACTTTTTTCTCCACTTGTTCTTGTTACTTTTTCCTCAAGCATTTGTTCCAACTTGGTATCTCATAAACTTCAACTTCCTTATCTTTACTCTTTGATTTCTCTTCATATTTCCACTTTTGGTTTTGCAACCTTGTTATCACAGAGTCAGGAAACATTCCGGGATATACTTCTTGTAATACCTCAGTTGCCTAATTTTCCACTGGCTTTCCAAATACAGAAGGAATCACTCCCACCTGTGATCAAGCTATATCATTACCAAGGGCAAAATTCTGGAACCAAGAATTTCTCTCTTACTCCTAACAATATTTCACTTTTGCCAGACTCTCCACCCTCGCATTTGTAATGGGACACTGCTATTCTGACCACTTAGTACATTTATGGCAATACTCCATCTGAATTACTTATCT
>NW_025202655.1:4318-7995 GCF_004010195.1 Chiloscyllium plagiosum
CGCTTCACTTGGAGGTCGCCACTGATGATATTACCTAGCCAGGTAATGAAACGTCTGGATATCAAACCTACAGCTCAGCGAGCAAATCTACACCCTAAACCTCAACCTGAGCCACAAACCTTGCCAATTGATAAGTTGACTTTTTTTTTAGTTTTTTAGTAGTCTCGTTGGGAATGGAGGTTAGTGTAGTTGAATGTTTCTCCTGCATTATGTGGGAGGTAAGGGTAACCAGTAGTGTCTCTGCTGACTGCATCTGTGGGAAGTACTCCCAACTCCAGCTCCTCGAAAACCTAGGGAACAGGAGCTGGATGAACTTCGGATCATTTGGGAGATGGAGGGTGTTATTGAGAGGAGTTACAAGGTAGTCACACCTCAGTTAAAAAAAAGAAAGTATATGGATTACCGTCAGGGGACGGAAAGGGAACCGCCAGGCAGTGCAAGGATCCCCTGTGGCCATTCCTCTCAACAACATGTATACCGATTTAAATACTGTTGGGGAGGGGGGAAACGACTGAGCAGGGATAAGCAATGGGCACAGATCTCTTCACAGAGTCTGTCCCTGTTGCTCAGAATGGAAGGGGGAAGAGGAGCAGAGCATTAGTCATTAGGGACTCCATAGTTAGGGGGGGTAGATAGGAGGTTCTGTGGGAGCGAGAGGGACTCACATTTGGTGTGTTGCCCCAGGTGCCAGGGTTTGTGATGTCTCTGATCATGTTTTCAGAATCCTTGCAGGGGAGGGGAGCAACCCCAAGTCGTGGTCCACATAGGCACCAATGACATAGATAGGAAGAAAGGTGGGGATTTAAAGCATAAATTCAGGGAGCTAGGGTAGAAGCTTAGAGCTAGAACAGAGTTGTTACCTCTGGTTTGTTGTCTGTGCCACGTGAAGCAAGAAATAGGGAGAGAAAGGAGTTGAACACTTGTCTACAGGGATGGTGCAGGAGGGAGGATTTTGGATGCCTGGACAACTGGGGCGCATTCTGGGGTAGGTGGGACCTCTCCAAACAGGAAGGTCTTCACTTGAACCAGAGAGATACCAATATCTGGGAGGGGAAATTTGTTAATGCTCTTCGGATGGGTTTAAACTAATTCGGCAGAGGGAACTGAAATTGTTTTTCGATATACGGGAGGATACGACTAATGAAGTCAGAACTGAGATTTCAAGCTCGCAAAAAGGCGCTGGCAGGCAAACAGTTGGTTTGACGTGTGTCTACTTCAACACCAGGTGCATCCAGAATAAGGTGCAGCATGGTTTTGATGCTGTGGCCATTTCAGAGACATGGGTAGAGCAGGGACAGAAATGGTTCCGAGATTTAGATGTTTCAGTAAGAACAGAGAAAATGGTAAAAGACGGATTGATGGGGCACTGTTAATCAAGGACAGTGTTACAATTACAGAAAGGATGCTGGAGGACTCCTCTACTGGGATTGTACAGGTTGAGATTAGAAACAGGAAAGAAGAGGTCATCCAGTTGGGAGTTTTCTAAAGGCCTCCAAATAGTTTCAGAGATGTCGAGGAAAGGATAGCAAAGATGATCCTCTATAGGAACAAGAGTGACAGGGTAGTTGTTATGGGGGACTTTAACTTTCCAAATATTGATTCGGAATGCTATAGTTCAAGTACTTCAGATGGGTCACCTGTTGTCCAATGTGTACAGGAAGGTTTCATGACAGTACGTAGACAAGTCAACAAGGGGCGAGGCCACACTGGATTTGATACTGGGGAAAGAACCAGACCAGGTGTTAGATTTGGAGATTGGTGAGCATTTTGGTGATAGCGACCACAATTTGCTTATGTTTACTTTAGCAATGGAAAGGGATAAGTATATAACATAGGACAAAAGTTATAAAGGGGGAAAGGCAATTACAATGCAATTAAGCAAGATTTAGGATGCAAAGGATGGGAAAGGAAAGTGTTGGGGATGGGCACAGTTTAAATGTGGAGCTTATTCAAGGACCAGCTAGTGCGTGTCCTTGATAAGTATGTACCTGTCAGGCAGGTAGGAAGTTGCCGAACACAGGTTTACTAAGAAGTTGAATCTCTTGCCAAGAGAAAGAAGAAGGCTTATGTTTGGATGAGACGTGAAGGCTCAGTTACTGTGCTTGAGAGATACAAGTTAATCAGGAAAGCCTTAAAGAGAGAGCTAAGCAGAGCCAGGAGAGGACATGAGAAGTCGTTGGTGAATAGGGTCAAGGAAAACCTCTCTCGTCTTTCTACAGGTATATCAAGAATAAAAGAATGACTACATTCAGATTAGGGCCATTCAAGCATAGTAGTGAGAAGTTGTGCGTGGAGTCAGAGGAAATAGGGGAAACAAAAAATGAATACTTTTTGTCAGAATTCACACTGGAAAAAGACAATGTGGTTGAGGAGAATACTGAGATACAGGCTACTAGACTGGGTGGGATTGAAGTGCATAAGGAAGCGGTGTTAGCCATTCTGGAAAGTGTGAAAACAGAGTTAAGTCCCCTTGGCTGGATGGGATTTATTCTACGATTCTCTGGGAAGCCAAGGTGGAGATTTGAGCCTTTGATCGTCATGTGATCATTGTCCACAAGAGCAGTGCCAGAGACTGGAAGATAACGAATGTTGTCCCCTAGTTCAAGAAGGGGAGTAGAGACAACCCTGGTAATTATAGGCCAGTGAGCCTTACTTCGATGTGGGCAAAGTATTGGAAAGAGTTATAAGAGATAGGATTGATCATCATCTAGAAATGAATAAGTTGATTACGGATAGTCAACACAGTTTTGTGAAGGGTAGGTCGTGCCTCACAAATCTTATTGAGTTGTTTGAGAAGGTGACCAAACAGGTGGATGAGGGTAAAGCCGTTGATGTGGTGTATATGGATTTCAGTAAGGCATTTGATAAAGGTTCCCATGGTAAGCTATTACGGTGGCACAGTGGTTGGCACTGCTGCCTCACAGTGCCTGAGACCCGGGTTCAATTCCCGCCTCAGGCGACTGACTGTGTGGAGTTTGCACGTTCTCCCCGTGTCTGCGTGGGTTTCCTCCGGGTGCTCCGGTTTCCTCCCACAGTCCAAAGATGTGCAGGGTCAGGTGAATTGGCCATGCTAAATTGCCCGTAGTGTTAGGTAAGGGGTAAATGTAGGGGTATGGGTGGGTTTCGCTTCGGCGGGTCGGTGTGGACTTGTTGGGCCGAAGGGCCTGTTTCCAGACTGTAATGTAATCTAATCTAATCTAAAATACAGAGGCAAAGGAATGAGGGTGATTTAGCAGTTTGGATCACAAATTGGCTAGCTGAAAGCTGAAAGGTGGTTGTTGATGGGAAATATTCATCCTAGAGTTTAGTTACTAGTGGGGTACCACAAGGATCTGTTTTGGGTCCACTGTAAATCAGCAGAGCGATCTCGGTGTCCACTTGCATAGATCCTTGAAAGTTGCCACCCAGGTTGATAGGGTTGCTAAGAAGGTATATGGTGTGTTAGCTCCTATTGTTAGAGGGATTGAGTTTCGGAACTATGAGATCATGCTGCTGCTGTACAAAACTCTGGTGTGGCCGCATTTGGAGTATTGCGTACAGTTCTGGTCATTGTATTACGTGGGGCGTCACGGTGGCTCAGTGGTTAGCACTGTTGCCTCACAGCAGCAGGTTCCCAGGTTTGATTCCAGCCTTGGGCAACTGTATGTGTGGAGTTTGCACATTCTCCCCGTGTCGTC
>NW_025202656.1:0-1677 GCF_004010195.1 Chiloscyllium plagiosum
GGAGCTGTAGATGATAAGAGCTGCACATCCTGTTACTTCCAGCATGGGCTGCAAGTTTCCCCACGCTGGGCAGTGATCTAACACAGTGTTACAGATAAAGGCACAGGGCCATTGTACACAGCTCTACATGCTGGGATGGTAAATGCTCGTGGTTTACAGTGTAATGCACTGGGCTAGCGTACACGGATCGACATGCTGGGAGGGTAACTGCTTCTGGTTTACAGATCCATGCTCTGGGGTGGCGTACACTGCTCTACATGCTGGGAGGATTAAAGCTACTTGGTTACACTTCAATGCCCTGTGGTGGTGTACACTGCTCTTCATGCTGGGAGGTTACCTGCTCCTGGTTTACTCAGCAATTTACTGCTGTTCACTGCATAGCTCCCAGTGCTGAGAGGTAGTTTATGGACTGATGTGGTCTGCACAGATTGCTGGGTTATACTGAGCAGTACACTAGCCTGGTCTGAACACCGCTACATGCTGCACAGATATATCATCTGGATTATGGTGTCTGATTCTGTGACGTGGATTTCAGCTGATTTGTCAGCACATTTACTTTATATTCTTACTTTTGTTATTGGGCCTACGAAAGTACTACTCATCGAGTTAATCCCATTTGTCTGAGAAGAGCCACATTTACTGAAATTGTCGATCAAGTAATCATCCAATTATAACATGACTATCCGTCCTTCTGTACCTTAACCTGGCGGTTGGTGCTCATATCTTGGGGAAATCACTATGACGCTCAGAAACAATGTGCAAAATGTATGCCTCGTACTTTCATGTACATACCGTCTGTGGGTCCCATTTGGCTCCCTAGTGTATTGAGAGCTGGCATTGTGAAGCTCAGAAACAATGAAATGGTAGGTGTCAGGCTTCAGTACACTTCCTGGTGTGTCCCATGTGGTACTCCATGGACACGGGTGTGTGTGTTTGGCTGCTGTCCACTTCCTGGTGTGTCTCATGTGGTACTCCATGTTGGACAGGGGTTCCAGCAGCTTTAGATATGTCTTTGAAACTTGGTCTGTGCGTGTTCACTGAATACATGTGCTTGTCCCTCTCAGATGATTGTGTAGTTAGTAACACGAGGAAACCTCTCGAATATAATTGTAAAAGAGCAGGCATCTAGATTAGATTAGATTACAGTGTGGAAGCAGGCCCTTCGGCCCAACAAGTCCACACCGACCAGCCGAAGTGCAACCCATCCAGACCCATTCCTCTACATTTACCTCTTCACCTAACACTACGGGCAATTTAGCATGGCCAATTCACCTGATCTGCACATCTTTGGACTGTGGGAGGAAACCGGAGTACCCGGAGGAAACCCACGCAGACATGGGGAGAATGTGCAAACTCCACACAGTCAGTCGGCTGAGGCGGGAATTGAACTCGGGTCTCTAGTGCTGTGAGGCAGCAGTGCTTACCAATGTGCCACCGTGCCACCCATCTAACTTGTCGCTGAGGGGCTTCTGACTGACTTCTGTTATTGAAAAGTTAGTGGAGTGCGCTGGATGGTTTGGTGGAGGTTGTGCTGTGACCCGCCTCAGATATTCAGGGAGACCTGAGGATTTGGTGACCCAACTCGGGATGGAGCATAGGGACTGTAGTTACTGCATCTGTGTCTGTAAGATGAACACCAAATGGAGCAGAGGCTGCACAGAGTGGAAGATCTGAAAC
>NW_025202656.1:1788-3677 GCF_004010195.1 Chiloscyllium plagiosum
GACGTCAACGTCACCATTTGGAGTCGGAGGATATATATGGTGGTTGAGAGCAATGGGGTCCCTGGGAACATCAGGGAGATGGAGCAACACTTCCCGTGTCTGATCGGGTCAGAATGAACCCTCCAGTACATACTGCATCACTAAGTCCTGTAATATTTCTCCATTTCAGTAACATACTACCTACCATTCTTCCTAAAAAAAAGATAGCCTATATATTACCTTAAATCCCATCTGCTAAACTTTTATCCATTGACTTCACCTGTCCATAGCTGAAAAATGTGTTGCTGGAAAAGCGCAGCAGGTCAGGCAGCATTTAAAGATCAGGAGAATCGACGTTTCGGGCATCAGCCCTTCTTCATGGCCGAAATGTAGATTCTCCTGATCTTTGGATGCTGCCTGACCTGCTGCGCTTTTCCAGCAACATATTTTTCAGCTCTGATCTTCAGCATCTGCAGTCCTCACTTTCACCTATCCATATCAAATTACAGATTCTCCACCTTCCCTTGATAATTTATTTTCCTGTTTATCTTAGTTTAATCGGCAAACTTAGTTGCAGTACATTTGTCCCACAACTCCTGATCATTGATACAGATTGTAAAGAGCTGTGGACCCAGCACTGGTCACTGTGTGACTCCACTGGTGACGTTTTGTCAAACTGACTAAGGCTGATTCTTCCCGAATGCCTGTTTCCTGTCTAATAACCAGTCCTTCCCCATTTATGTGTAACACATTCAAAGGGCTGAATAGGAACCAGGAACAGTTCAGCCCCTCAGGCCTGTTCTGCCATTGAATACAATCATGGCTGATGTCATTGCGTCCTCAGTTCCACGTTCCTGTCCGCTCTCCATATTCCTTCAGTTACTCAATCTCCCAGCACCTACTGCACTCTGCGGCAGTGAATTACACATATTCCCAACCCTGTGACAGAAGTACGTTCTCCTCACCCCTGTTTAAATTCTCCCCCATCTTATCGTAAAACTATGGTTTTAGGATCGTTCGAGATTGTCCCACAAGAGGAAATATCCATCTCATATCTACATTGTCAATCACATTTAACATCGTCCAGACCTCTGACATCTCCTCTCATTTTTTCTATACTCCAGGCAGAGTTGGCCTGAACTGCTAAATCTCTCTTCAGAGGACAAACTCCTCAAGTCTGGAGTCAATCGAGTAAACCACTTCTGAACTGCCTCCATGGCAAATACATCCCTCCTACAGTGAGGACATCAAGACTGTACACAGTACTCAGTTGCGATCCCACACCTCCCTCCCTTTATAATCAATTGTTTAAGAAATAAATGCCAAAGTTGCACTTGCCTTTCTCATTATCTGCTGTACGTACATCGGGGTATTCTGTAGTATGGACGCGGGCAACCAGATCCCTCTGCATCTAATCATTCTGAAGTCTCTCTCCATTTGTATAATAATTTGCCTTTCTGCTACACTGATACAAACGGATACACTCATTCTTTTCGTTGTTCAGTTTCTTCTGTCAAATGTTGCCCCAACCTATCCAGATACATTTTCTAACTTCTTGCAATTTCTTACCTGAGTTAGAGTCATCGATTAATTTGGTTATAACATGTTCTATCCTCTCAAGTATGTAAGACTATAGATTGTAAATAGTTGGGGCCTGGAGACATATGGTTTCCTGAAAGTTGAATTTTGCCAAACAGAAAATGACTGATATTTTTTCCATCTCACTGCATTTCGTTGCCTCACCAAGCCTGTACCAAGTTGATAAATTACATTTAATCGTAGACGATCTTATTCTGCAGATTAATCATTTGTGCAGAGCTATTCAATGCCTTCTGGAAGTCCAAATATTTCATCTCTTGGATCCCCATGATCGAAATCATGTTGATTCTGATGGATTGTGATTTGACTTT
>NW_025202656.1:5645-6539 GCF_004010195.1 Chiloscyllium plagiosum
GATCAAAGCCAACTGTTAAGCCTCCGTACTGCCTGCCTGGGCAGCGTCAAAGGGAGCATTGTCATGGGGTATCATAAACAAGGAAGGACATTAATTTTAACCAGAGCTAACCCAAACTGGATATTGAAAGATTCTATCTTATCTTCTCTAGCAACTGCACGAAGTTAGCTTTATATAATTAATCGAAGGCTTGGATGTTAAAAATACCTAAACCTCATTGTGTCCATCTGGAAGTGAATCAGATTCCACCCCAAGGTCGGGTACCCTAATAAGACCCCCAATAGGGATGGCCTCTGATTTCATAAAATTGATTTTATACCCTGAGAAAGATCCAAATGAATTAATCATTCGTATTAAACAGGACGCAGATATCATTGGGTTACTTAGAAAGAGAGGAACGCCATCTGCTTGAAGGGTGATTTTATGCCTTCCTGGTCCTACCTCCTTGCCAGTGATATCGGCGTCCCTCCAGATGCCAACGGCTCAATCATTAATGTAAATGGTAACAATAAAAGAGGGCAACTTTGTTGGCTGCCACTGTCAATACTAAAATTGTCAGATCTTATACCATTGGTGAAATTCGCTGCTTTTGGGTCACTATATAACACTGCCACCCACCTGGCGAAGACCCCTCCAAGACCAAACCATTCAAGGACATAAAAGGCGCACTCCATCCGGTCAAGTGCTTTCTCTGCATCCAGGAAGACCCCCAAGCCTGGAATCGAACCTTGCTGGCACACTGGAACCATACTTAGCACTCTTCCAATATTATCAGAGGACCTACGGCCCCTAATAAAAATGGTCCTCTTTCACAATGGACCTTCAAAGCCAGCGTTTTCGACAAAATTTTAAAGTCCACGTTTAATAATGAAGTAGGCACATACATAGTGCAAT
>NW_025202656.1:6610-7996 GCF_004010195.1 Chiloscyllium plagiosum
CCCAGAGTAGAACTTCCTGAACGCTGCATAAATCTTTTTTGGGATCGCGGGTGATAATAGCAGCAATCTTCCTTCTGGCCAAGTACGCCTAATATCTACCTGTTTATCACCATGCTGGAATACCTTCTGTTTCGCAAAGGAAACTCTGTCTTTGCTCTCTGGGTGAGTGCAGCATTCAGAGCAGTCCGGCGGGCTGTAATCTGCTGCAATTAAGTTATAGATGGTCTGACAAAATATGGTGTCTCAGATCTCTACGGCCGAGACTCAAGCATACGCTGCTGTTCTCCCTTCTGCCGCTTCTGAGTCACCGAGTAGGAAATAATCAAATCCCTTGTATAGGCTTTGTCAGTCTCCCAGAGCACCGTCGGATTACTGGTCGTGCACAAGTTCTTGTTCCAAAAAAATTAAATTCCCCCGAAAAATACTCAATGAATTTGCTGTCCTTCAGGAGGAAAGGATCCACGTGACAGTGCCGTGAGTCTGGCCCATCGCCACCATCCTTGTCCTCCATGTACCCTGCCACATGATCAGAAATGGTTCCCAATTATAAAGGTCAGCACCGAATTTAAAAAAAGACCAATGGGGCAAACAACATGTCAATCCTAGTACAGCATTTATGTGGGTTAGATAAAAAGGTGAAGTCCCTTCCTTCAGGTGAAGACATCTCACATATCCACCAACCCAGCTACCTGTTCAGGTACACCAGCTGCCTGGGTGGCGGGGAAATGCCTCCGATACCCCTCGACATCCTATCCACCTCGGGACCACATGTCAGTTAAAGTCTCCCCTTAATTGTACGATGTGCCCCAAGGCTCAAGACGCTTCCAGCACCAGTTTTTCTCTGTTGTACTGGAATTGCACAAGGACCGGGCAGGGATGCTGGTCCGATCCGTGCCTGCACACTGCGACCCGGTGGGCCCACTCGACCCGCACCCAGTCTGCCCTGACTTACAGTTTCAAAAATTGTGTGAGCCATTGTTCCGAAGCTGACGAGCTGGCTTTCTTGTTCCCGTTCCGGCAGCCCGACCAAGCTGATGTTCTTCGGATGGCTCCAATTTTCGAGGTCCTCGACCTGCTCTACTAAGGTCTGTACCTACCATTCTAGGGCTTGGACCCGACCCGCTGAGGATTCTGCCATGGTTTCCAAAGCCGCAGTCCACTGTTCCACCTCCACGACATGTGGCCCGAGACACTGGATCTCCTGGTCATGCTTCTGCAGCTTGGCTGAGATCAGTTCCAGCATGGTTCAGGACTCCTCCATTGTGAATAACCAGGGTAAAATTAGGATCCATTTCGAAACCAAGGGGGTAATCAGAATGTGAAACTGGGGAACATTGATAGACTGTAACACGCGAGCTTCACATCTGTTTTAGTTGGGATAAGGAA
>NW_025202657.1:0-7996 GCF_004010195.1 Chiloscyllium plagiosum
ACCCAGACCAGGACCCAGACCTGGACCCAGACCAGGACCCAGACCATGACCCAGACCAGGTCACAGACCAGGACCCAGACCAAGTCCCAGACCAGGACTCAGACCAGGACCCAGACCAAGTCCCAGACCAAGACCCAAACCAAGACCCAGACCAGGACCCAGACCAGGACCCAGAACAGGACCCAGACAAGGTCCCAGACCAGGACCCAGACCAGGTCCCAGACCAGGACCCAGACCAGGACCAAGACCAAGTCTCGGACCAGGACCCAGACCAGGACCCAGACCAGGTCACAGACCAGGACCCAGACCAGGACCCAGACCAAGTCCCAGACCAAGTCCCAGACCTGGACCCAGACCAGGACCCAGACCAAGTCCCAGACCGGGACCCAGACCAAGTCCCAGACCTGGACCCAGACCAGGACCCAGACCAGGACTGAGACCAGGACCCAGACCAGGTCACACACCAGGACCCAGAACAGGACCCAGACCAAGTCCCAGACCTGGACCCAGACCAGGACCCAGACCAGGTCACAGACCAGGACCCAGACCTGGACCCAGACCAGGACCCAGACCAGGACCCAGACCTGGACCCAGACCTGGACCCAGACCATGACCCAGACCAGGTCACAGACCAGGACCCAGACCAAGTCCCAGACCAGGACCCAGACCAAGTCCCAGACCAAGTCCCAGACCAGGACCCAGACCAGGACCCAGACCTGGACCCAGACCTGGACCCAGACCATGACCCAAACCAGGTCCCAGACCAGGACCCAGACCAGGACCCAGACCAGGTCACAGACCAGGACCCAGAACAGGACCCAGACCAAGTCCCAGAACTGGACCCAGACCAGGACCCAGACCAAGTCCCAGACCAAGTCCCAGACCAGGACCCAGACCAAGTCCCAGACCTGGACCCAGACCAGGACCCAGACCAGGTCACAGACCAGGACCCAGACCAGGACCCAGACCAGGACCCAGACCAGGACCCAGACCTGAACCCAGACCTGGACCCAGACCTGGACCCAGACCAGGTCACAGACCAGGACCCAGACCAAGTCCCAGACCAGGACCCAGCCCAGGACCCAGACCTGGACCCAGACCAAGTCCCAGACCAAGTCCCTGAATGGACCCAGACCAGGACCCAGACCAAGACCCAGACCGGGGCCAGACCGCGACCCAGAGCAGGACCCAGGCCAGGACCCAGACCGGACCCAGAGCAGGACCCAGACCAGGACCCAGACCAGACCCAGACCAGGAACCAGACCAGGACCCAGACCAGGACTCGACCAGGACCCAGACCAGGACCCAGACCAGGATCTGGACCCAGACCAGGACCTAGACCAGGAACCAGACCAGGACCCAGACGAGGACCAGGACCCAGACCAGGTTCCAGACCAGGACCCAGACCAGGTCCCAGACCAGGTCCCAGACCAGGGCCCAGACAAGGACCCAGACCAGGACCCAGACCAAAAACCCAACCAGGACCCAGACCTGGACTCAGACCAGGATCCAGACCAGGACCAAGACCAGGACCCAGACCAAGTCCCAGACCAGGACCCAGACCAGGAGCCAGACCAAGACCCAGACCGGGGCCAGACCATGACCCAGACCAGGACCCAGACCGAACCCAGACCCGGACACAGACCAGGACCCCGACCTGGACCCAGACCAGGACCTAGACCAGGACCCAGACCAGGTCCCAGACCAGGACCCAGACCAGGACCCAGACCGGGACCCAGACCTGGACTCAGACCAGGACCCAGACCAGGACCCAGACCAAGTCCCAGACCAGGACCCAGACCAGGACTCAGACCAGGACTCAGACCAGGACCCAGACCAAGTCCCAGACCAGGACCCAGACCAAAAGCCAGATCAGGACCCAGACCTGGACTCAGACCAGGACCTAGACCAGGTCCCAGACCAAGTCCCAGACGAGGACCCAGACCAGGTCCCAGACCAGGTCCCAGACCAGGACCCAGACCAGGACCCAGACAATGACCCAGACCGGGGCCAGACCCAGACCCAGACCAGGTCCCAGACCAAGACCCAGACCGGGGCCAGACCATGACCCAGACCAGGACCCAGACTGGACCCAGACCCGGACCCAGACCAGGACCCAGACCAGGACCACGACCCGACCAGGACCTGGACCCAGATCAGGACCTAGACCAGGACCCAGACCAGGACCCAGACCAGGACCCAGACCAGGACCAGGACCCAGACCAGGACCCAGACCAGGACCCAGACCAGGTCCCAGACCAGGACCCAGACCAGGACCCAGACCAGGACCCAGACCAGGACCCAGACCAGGACCCAGACCGGACCTAGACCAGGACCCAGACCAGGACCCAGACCGGACCCAGACCAGGTCCCAGTCCGGACCCAGACCAGGACCCAGACCGACCCAGACCAGGACCCTGACCCGGACCTAGACCAGGACCCAGACTCGGACACAGACCAGGACCCAAACCAGGACCCAGACCAGGACGCAATCCGGGACCTAGACCATGACCCAGACCAGGACCCAGACCAGGTCCCAGACCAAGTCCCAGACCATGGCCCAGACCAGGTCCCAGACCAGGTCCCAGACCAGGACCCAGACCAAGACACAGACCAGGACCCAGACCAGGACCCAGACCCGGACCCAGACCAGGACCCACACCAGGACCCAGACACCGGACCCAGACCATGACCCAGACCGGGGCCAGACCCAAACCCAGACCTGGGCCAGACCCAGACCAGGTACCAGACCTGGACCCAGACCAGGCCCAGGACCCAGCCCAGGACCTGACCAGGAGCCAGACCAGTACCCAGACCAGGACCCAGCCCTGCACCCAGACCAGGCCCCGGACCAGGACCCAGACGAGGACCCAGACCAGACCCAGTCCAGGACCCAGACCAAGTCCCAGACCAGGTCCCAGAACAGGTCCCAGTCCAAGACCCAGACCAGGACCCAGACCATGTCCCAGACCAGGACCCAGACCAGGACCCAGACCATGGCCCAGACCATGGCCCAGACCATGGCCCAGACCAAGTCCAAGACCAGGTCCCAGACCAGAACCCTGACCAAGACACACACCAAGACCTAGTCCAGGACCCGACCAGGAGCCAGACCAGGACCCGGACCCAGATCAGGACCCACACCAGGACCCAGACCCCGGACCCAGACCAGGACCCAGACCGGGACTAGACCCAGACCCAGACCTGGGCCAGACCCAGATCAGGACCAAGACCAGGACCAAGACCCAGCCCAGGACCCGACCAGGACCCAGACCAGGTCCCAGATCGGACCGAGACCAGGACCCAGACCAGGACCCAGACCAGGACCCAGACCCCGGACCCGGATCAGGTCCCAGACCATGGCCCAGACCAGGTCCCAGTCCAGGACCCAGACCAAGTTCCAGACCAGGATCAAGACCAGGTCCCAGATCGGACTGAGACCAGGACCCAGACCAGGACCCAGACCCCGGACCCAGATCAGGACCCAGACCAGGACCCAGACAAGGACCCAGACAAGGACCCAGACAAGGACCCAGACCAGGACCCAGACCCGGGACCCAGATCAGGTCCCAGACCATGGCCCAGACCACGACCCAGACCAGGACCCAGAGCAGGACCCGACCAGGAGCCAGACCAGGAACAGGACCCAGACCAAGTCCCAGACCAGGACCAAGACCAGGACCCAGACCAGGTCCCAGACCAAGTCCCAGACCAGGACCCAGACCAAGCCCCAGACCAGGACCCAGACCAGGTCCCAGACCAGGACCCAGACCAAGTCCCAGACCAAGACCCAGACCAGGACCCAGACCAGGTCCCAGACCAAGTCCCAGACCAGGTCCCAGACCAGGTCCCAGGCCAGGACCCAGACCAAGTCCCAGACCAGGACCCAGACCAAGTCCCAGACCAAGACCCAGACCAAGTCCCAGACCAGGACCCAGACCAGGACCCAGACCAGGTCCCAGACCAAGTCCCAGACCAGCACCCAGACCAAGTCCCAGACCAAGACCCAGACCAGGACCCAGACCAGGTCCCAGACCAGGACCCAGACCAAGTCCCAGACCAAGACCCAGACCAGGACCCAGACTAAATCCCAGACCAGGTCCCAGACCAAGTCCCAGACCAGGTCCCAGACCAAGTCCCAGACCAAGACCCAGACCAAGTCCCAGACCAAGACCCAGACCAGGACCCAGACCAGGTCCCAGACCAGGACCCAGACCAAGTCCCAGACCAAGACCCAGACCAGGACCCAGACTAAATCCCAGACCAGGTCCCAGACCAAGTCCCAGACCAGGTCCCAGACCAAGTCCCAGACCAAGACCCAGACCAAGTCCCAGACCAAGACCCAGACCAGGACCCAGACCAAGACCCAGACCAGGACCCAGACCAAGTCACAGACCAAGACCCAGACCAAGACCCAGAACAAGACCCAGACCATGTCCCAGACCAGGACCCAGACCAAGACCCAGACCAGGACCCAGACCAGGACCCAGACCAACACCCAGACCAGGATCCAGACCAAGTCCCAGACCAGGACCCGGACCAAGACCCAGACCAGGACCCAGACCAGGTCCCAGACCAGGACCCAGACCAAGTCCCAGACCTGGACCCAGACCAAGTCCCAGGCCAGGACCCAGACCAAGTCCCAGACCAGGACCAAGACCAAGTCCCAGACCAAGACCCAGACCAGGTCCCAGACCAGGACCCAGACAAGGACCCAGACCAGGACCCAGACCAAGACCCAGACCAGGACCCAGACCAAGTCCCAGGCCTGGACCCAGACCAAGACCCAGACCATGTCCCAGACCAAGACCCAGACCAAGTCCCAGAACAAGACCCAGACTAAGAACCAGACCAAGTCCCAGACCAAGACCCAGACCAAGACCCAGACCAGGACCCAGATCAGGACCCAGACCAAGTCCCAGACCAGGACCCAGACCAGGACCCAGACCAAGTCCCAGACCAAGTCCCAGACCAGGATCCAGACCAAGTCAGTGACCAAGACCCAGACCAGGACCCAGACCAGTTCCCAGACCAAGTCCCAGACCAAGACCCAGACCAGGACCCAGACCAGGACCCAGACCAAGACCCAGACCAGGTCCTAGACCAGGACCCTGACCAAGTCCCAGACCAGGACCCAGAGCAGGACCCGACCAGGAGCCAGACCAGGAACAGGACCCAGACCAAGTCCCAGACCAGGACCCAGACCCGGTCCCAGACCAGGACCCTGACCAAGTCCCAGACCAGGAACCAGAGCATGACCCGGTCAGGAGCCAGACCAGGAACAGGACCCAGACCAAGTCCCAGATCAGGACCCAGACCCCGGACCCAGATCAGGACCCAGACAAGGACCCAGACCAGGACCCAGACCCCGGACCCAGATCAGGACCCAGACAAGGACCCAGACCAGGACCCAGACCCCGGACCCAGATCAGGACCCAGACAAGGACCCAGACCAGGACCCAGACCCCGGACCCAGATCAGGACCCAGACAAGGACCCAGACCAGGACCCAGACCCCGGACCCAGATCAGGACCCAGACAAGGACCCAGACCAGGACCCAGACCCCGGACCCAGATCAGGTCCCAGACCATGGCCCAGACCAAGACCCAGACCAGGAACCAGAGCAGGACCCGATCAGGAGCCAGACCAGGAACAGGACCCAGACCAAGTCCCAGACCAAGACCCAGACCAGGACCCAGACCAGGACCCAGACCAAAAGCCAGACCAGGACCCAGACCTGGACTCAGAACAGGACCCAGACCAGGTCCCAGACCAAGTCCCAGCCGAGGACCCAGACCAGGTCCCAGACCAGGTCCCAGACCAGGACCCAGACCAGGACCCAGACCAAGTCCCAGACCAGGACCCAGACCAGGACCCAGACAATGACCCAGACCGGGGCCAGACCCAGACCCAGACCAGGTCCCAGACCAAGACCCAGACCGGGGCCAGACCATGACCTAGACCAGGACCCAGACTGGACCCAGACCCGGACCCAGACCCGGACCCAGACCAGGACCCAGACCAGGACCAGGACCCGACCAGGACCTGGACCCAGACCAGGACCTAGACCAGGACCCAGACCAGGACCCAGACCAGGACCCAGACCAGGACCAGGACCCAGACCAGGACCCAGACCAGGACCCAGACCAGGTCCCAGACCAGGACCCAGACCGGGACCCAGACCAGGACCCAGACCAGGACCCAGACCAGGACCCAGACCGGGACCCAGACCAGGACCCAGACCAGGACCCAGACCAGGACCCAGACCGGACCCAGACCAGGTCCCAGTCCGGACCCAGACCAGGACCCAGACCAGGACCCAGACCAGGACCAGGATCCTGACCCGGACCTAGACCAGGACCCAGACTCGGACACAGACCAGGACCCAAACCAGGACCCAGACCAGGACTCAAACCGGGACCTAGACCATGACCCAGACCAGGACCCAGACCAGGACCCAGACCCCGGACCCAGACCAGGACCCAGACCAGGTCCCAGACCAAGTCCCAGACCATGGCCCAGACCAGGTCCCAGACCAGGTCCCAGACCAGGACCCAGACCAAGACACAGACCAGGACCCAGACCAGGACCCGACCAGGAGCCAGACCAGGACCCAGACCTGAACCCAGACCAGGACCCACACCAGGACCCAGACACCGGACCCAGACCATGACCCAGACCGGGGCCAGACCCAAACCCAGACCTGGGCCAGACCCAGACCAGGACCCAGACCAGGTACCAGACCTGGACCCAGACCAGGACCAGGACCCAGCCCAGGACCTGACCAAAAGCCAGACCAGTACCCAGACCAGGACCCAGCCCTGCACCCAGACCAGGACCCAGACCAGGACCCAGACCAGGACCCAGACGAGGACCCAGTCCAGGACCCAGACCAAGTCCCAGACCAGGTCCCAGACCAGGTCCCAGTACAAGACCCAGACCATGTCCCAGACCAGGACCCAGACCAGGACCCAGACCATGGCCCAGACCATGGCCCAGACAAGGTCCAAGACCAGGTCCCAGACCAGGACCCTGACCAAGACACAGACCAAGACCTAGACCAGGACCCGACCAGGAGCCAGACCAGGACCCGGACCCAGATCAGGACCCACACCAGGACCCAGACCCCGGACCCAGACCAGGACCCAGACCGGGACTAGACCCAGACCTGGGCCAGACCCAGATCAGGACCCAGACCAGGACCAAGACCCAGCCCAGGACCCGACCAGGAGCCAGACCAGTACCCAGACCAGGTCCCAGATCAGACCGAGACCAGGACCCAGACCAGGACCCAGACCCCGGACCCAGATCAGGTCCCAGACCATGGCCCAGACCAGGTCCCAGTCCAGGACCCAGACCAAGTCCCAGACCAGGATCAAGACCAGGTCCCAGATCGGACCGAGACCAGGACCCAGACCAGGACCCAGACCCCGGACCCAGATCAGGACCCAGACCAGGACCCAGACAAGGACCCAGATAAGGACCCAGACAAGGACCCAGACCAGGACCCAGACCCCGGACCCAGATCAGGTCCCAGACCATGGCCCAGACCAGGACCCAGACCAGGACCCAGACCCCGGACCCAGATCAGGTCCCAGACCATGGCCCAGACCAGGACCCAGACCAGGACCCAGAGCAGGACCCGACCAGGAGCCAGACCAGGAACAGGACCCAGACCAAGTCCCAGACCAGGACCCAGACCAGGACCCAGACCAGGTCCCAGACCAGGTCCCAGACCAGGACCCAGACCAAGTCCCAGACCAAGACCCAGACCAGGACCCAGACCAGGTCCCAGACCTGAACCCAGACCAAGTCCCAGACCAGGTGCCAGACCAAGTCCCAGGCCAGGACCCAGACCAAGTCCCAGACCAAGACCCAGACCAAATCCCAGACCAAGACCCAGACCAGGTCCCAGACCAGGACCCAGACCAGGACCCAGACCAGGTCCCAGACCAAGTCCCACACCAGGACCCAGACCAAGTCCCAGACCAAGACC
>NW_025202658.1:0-7996 GCF_004010195.1 Chiloscyllium plagiosum
GCTCTCTCTCTCTCACAACAGGTGCTGGTTGAACCTGACCCTGCCCATGCTTTGGGCAAGGGCACTCCTTCATGGGCACCTCAGCCAGGAGTGGGGTTTGAGCCCTTGCAGTTGGCATCACACTCTTTACAAACCAGCCATCCAGCCAACTGAGCTCACAGATTCTGGAGGCAGGGTGATTGGGTATTTGTGAAGTGGAGGTTGCTAGGTTCTTGTTCAGCAGGGGAACCGAGGGCTCTCAGGAATGAGAATTGAATGAGGTGAGCGTCCACACATTCAGACTGCGCACTGCTAATCCACACACTTCTCACTTTGTCGTTGCCAGTAAGCATCTACCTTATCTTGCAGTTCGGAGTACGCAGAGAAAACCTTGTGACATCCCACCAAGTACCTGGCAGTGTCCCCCACTTGAAGAAGACTGGGATAAAGGTCAGTGTGGAATTTCTTTTCTGCCATCTCGATTTCCTCCTGAAAATGTCCTGTGCTCAGTTTAACTCCCCCTTTCAAGGCATCAACGCACCCGCTTGTCTGTGCTGCTGCATCACTTAAATTCAGTCAGCTGAGCAGCTCAGTGGTTAGCACTGCTGCCTCACCGCGCCAGGGACCCGGGTTCGATTCCAGCCTCAGGCGACTGACTGTGTGGAGTTTGCACATTCTCCCCGTGTCTGCGTGGGTTTCCTCCGGGTGCTCCAGTTTCCTCCCACAGTCTAAAGATGTGCAGGTTCGGGTGGATTGGCCACGCTCAATTGTCCCATAGTCCCCAGGGATGTGCAGCTAAGGATGGATTGGCCATGCTAAATTGTCCCATAGTGCCCAGGGATGTGCAGGTTAGGGGGGATTGGCCATGCTAAATTGTCCCATAGTGTCCAGGGATGTGCAGGTTAGGGTGGATTGGCCATGCTAAATTGTCCCATAGTGCCCAGGGATGTGCCTGCTACGTGGGTTGTGTGGACCACTCTTTGGCGGGTCACTACAGATTCAGGGGGCTGAATGGCCTCTTTCCATCCCGTCCAGATTCTATGATCTGTTGCGTTACGTTCCTCAGGAGGCACATGAAAGTCGAGCCAGCGGCCTGTCGAGGAGTGAAGCTCAGGGCCAGCGAGGCCTTTGCTGAAGGGATAGGGAGAGACTATGATAGCTGATGGAGTGTGGGGAGCCGGAGCAAAGGAGAGGGGAGGTACATGGTGGGAGAGCAGGGGAGGTGGGGTGGAAGAGTGGGGATGATGCCTGTAATCGCGTCCCCGTACGGAGGTGGGGGGTGTAGAACAGATGCGAGAGAGCGGTTGGGTGTTAAGGGAAAGGGGGAAGAGTGGTGGACGCGAGGGGCTCATCGGGTAATTTTACAATGGAGGCAGCCCAACCTGTCGCCAGTCTGGGAGGCGGAGAAGGGAGAGAGGGACTTCAACTCCTGCTCGGTGGAAATCTGGAAGAGGATAACCGTCTTCAGCTGCTTCATCAATAGCGGGTGTTGACTGTCCTTCTGCCTCGTCCTTGTCTGAACAATTCAATCATCTCCTCAAACCAGGGGTCAGTGCTCATTGTCTCTATTCTTCATTCACTCCTGATCACTAGTGAGTACTGTGTTCATTGTGTAACGTCTGCAAAGTCCCGTCACCTTGATGGATAAGCAATGATAAAGGAGTCACTTCCTGTTATGGTTGTGTTCGCCGAGCTGGGAATTTGTGTCGCAGACGTTTCGTCCCCTGTCTAGGTGACATCCTCAGTGCTTGGGAGCCTCTTGTGAAGCGCTTCTGTGATGTTTCCTCCGGCATTTATAGTGGTTTGTCTCTTCATTCTGACCTGTGCATTGTGGTGTTGGATTTTACCAGACAGTCCACACGCATCCAGCTGTGATCTCCCAAGCGTATTAGCTGCAGCGGTTTTGCAATTTCTTTTTCACCCTTTTGCTGTTTTCCTTTAAACTGACGCTCTGCAGATGAGGAAGAATCGCCTGAAACGTTCATCTATGGCTACACCAATCTGAACAAAAACTGCATCAAAGCCAGGTACTGATCGTCCTCAAATGTTGCAAGGATTGATTGTGCTTGATGTCGCCTGTCTGCTGGGGGAAGCGTGTTGTCCCTGTTGTGCTGTCCCATTTTAACACTGCTTCAAGTCACCAGTGTTTACAAGGGCATGCTGCTATCACCTGGTCGACAGACTGTGAAATCAATAAGATTTGGTGGGAGTGGGGGGGTTTCCGGTCCTGATGCCAAGTCAAAGCTAGTTTTAAACCAGTTGTGAGGAGAGGGAGCCCAGAGAAGGGGAATGTTCGATGAAAGTTAAATCATGAGAGCGGGAAAGGGGTTTGACACCTTTTGAAAGCTGACAATCCCCCAGGCCCAGATGAAATGTACCCTTGGATTAAAGCCCAGCAAGGGAAGACACTGCATACTCCAGTCCCCTCTCACTACACACATAGCATTGTGTCCTCTCGGGCTGACCAGTAAATATCCAGTCTGGTCCCACATTGTGTATCCAAGTTTTTTTAAAATCAAGGTCTGAGGATTTTGGCCTCTGAGACACTGAATCCAGACCTCCTCCGTCCTCTGAATGAGAATAATCCACCTTAAATCCCCTTACAATGTCTTGCCTCAAATCCACGTTGCCTGGTACTGACCCCTTCTTTCCAATGGGAATCATGTCTTTCTGTTCACCTCATTATCTTCGACACTTCAATTCTGTCTTTCCTTGGCCTGTTCTGTACCTAGGAAATCACAGCCTCCATCCCAGGCAACATCCTGGTGAATCTCCTCTGCGCCCACTTCAGTGCAATCCCAATCTTCCTATAGTGTGGGGACCAGAACCATGCACAGCACTCCAGCTGGGGCCTGACTGGACTCCTGTCCAGCTCCAGCGTCACCTTCCTGCTCTTATAATAAAAGCAACATACCGTGGACACTATAAATCTTTAACAAGCACGGAAAATACTGAAGAGACTCAGTAAGTCTGGCAGTATCTGTAGAGAGACCAAAACGTTTTGAGTTCAGCATGTCTCAGAAGAAGAGTAATTCTGAAGAGTCGTACTGGACTTGAACCGTTAACTCTGTCTCTTTCTCTGTCCACAGTTGCTGTCAGACCGGCTGAGTTTCTCCAACGTTCCGTGGTTATCTCCCTGCTCTTGCGTCCTATGTCTCAGCTCAGTGAGGTGGTGAGCCCATCTCATCAGGAGAGAGTGAGGACTGCAGATGCTGGAGGTCAGAGAGTGTGCCACTGGGAAAGCACAGCAGGTCAGGCAGCATCCGAGGAGCAGGAGAGTCGACGTTTCGGGCAAGAGCCCTTCCTCAGGGATTTGTGATGAAGGGCTCTTGCCTGAAGCCCATTTCATCGACCAATCCAGCGATATTCACCGATCTGTGAGTATCTCTGTCCCTCTGCGCTTCTCGGGACCTTACCATTTATCAAGTATTCCGTCGCCTGTTCCTTCCCAAACTCATTGCCTCGCACTGCGCTGGGTTAAACTCCCATTTGTTACCGTTCTGCCCATGTTGACTGGTCTGTTAAACGCAGGCTTGTTGCTGATTTAGCAGCAGGCCCTCCCTCCTGGGATCTGTTTCCGTTCAGTATCTGACTGTGGGAAGCTAAAAGGCTTTGCTCCTTGAGTAGCAGGAATGTCATTGTTGCCTCGTCTCTAGTTCTGTTTCAGCGTACGAAAGCAGCCACAACATTACCGCTGGGATAAGAGCCCCCAGATCTTTCCCAGAGCAGCTGTCCTCCTCAAGCGCCCGCGTGGGATCAATTCCGTTTGTCCGGCCTTGGAGAATTGGTGAGAAGAGAGGCAGAAAACGAGAGCAAATGCTGCATTTACTAACCCGGACAGTGTTGTTCCACTCATTCCTCTGTGGGATGTGGGCACCACCGGTAAGGTCAGATATATTACCTGCCTCTAACCGAACTGAGTGGCGCTCCCTCAGTCATTTCAGAGTGGGGTTCAGACTTTACCCCACGTTTCTGTGGGTCTGCAAGTCATGTTTCGGCCAGAGCAGGTAAGGATGGCAGATTCAAAAGCAAGTTGTTGGGAAAACTCAGCAGGTCTGGCAGCACCTGTGGAGAGAAAGAAAGCCACGTTAACGTTTCGGGTCCAGTGCCTTCTCAAGGGTCACGGACCCAACGAGCAAAGAACATTCCAGCACAGGAATAGGCCCTTTGGCCCTCCAAACCTGTGCTGACCCAGATCCTCTATCTAAACCTGTCGCCTAGTTTCTAAGGATCGGTGTCCCTCTGCTCCCTGCCCATTCATGTATCTGTCTAGATACATCTTAAGTGACGCTATCATGCCCGCCTCTACCACTTCCGCTGGCTACACTTTCCAGGCACCCACCACCCTCAGCGGAAAGCACTCCCCACACATATCTCCCTTCAACTTTTCCCCTCTCACCTTGAACTCATGACCCCCAGTAACTGAGTCCCCCACTCTGGGAAAAAGCTTCTTGCTATCCACCCTGTCTGTACCTCTCATGATTTTGTAGACCTCAATCAGGTCCCCCCTCAACCTCTGTCTTTCTAATGAAAATAATCCTAATCTACTCAACCTCTCTTCACAGCTAGTGTCCTCCATACCAGGGAACATCCTGGTGACCCTCCTCTGCACCCTCTCCAAAGCATCCACATCCTTTTGGTAATGTGGCGAGCAGAACTGTACGCAGTATTTCACTTGTGGCCGAACCAAAGTCCTATACAACTGTAACATGACCTGCCAACTCTTGTACTCAATACCCCGTCCGATGAAGGAAACCATGCTGTGTGCCGAAATGTTAACTCTGCTTTCTCTCTCCACAGATGTGCCAGACCTGCTGAGTTTCTCCAGCACTTTCTGTTTTGCTTTTTGATTTCCGGCATCTGCAGGTGTTTGTTTTTGTTTTGCTGAAGCACCGCAGGTATTCCTTCCTGAAAGGAGATGAGTGAAACCAGATGGAGCTCACCGCAATTGGTATACCGTCGCTGTTGAAAGGTTTTCTTGAATTCAAATCTGTTGTTTTTGGAGTCCGAACCTCTGTCCCCAGGATATGAGCTGACTGGTGCAATGACGTGACCACTGCCTGTTGCTTTACCCGGCTTTCTGTTCCTCAGCCTGCCTTGGAGTTTCTTTCCCCCTCTGGTACCCGAGGATGTAAGGGGTTGTGGGGGTGGTGGTGGGGAGCTGGTGCTGCTGCTGGGCTGGGGTTCCCATTTGACCCCAAGTTTAGACTCTTCTACACGACACTCCCCCCCCCCCCCCACCCACCAAAGAAAAACATGTGTTCCACCAGTTCGTGTCCCTTGTGCATCCCTGATTTTAATCTCCATTTGCCACCTCCAGTTGTAACCCTTGAGTCTTTTACTCACTTGAGCGCAGTTTTGCGTGCGGCGGCTGTTTCTCTGTGGCGTGAATCGCCGAGTTTGCAGTCAAGCCGTCGTGTCGGAATCGCGAGCTCACCAAAGAGGCCGCTGTCTCTCCTTGGCCGCAGCGCGGTTAATGCTTCAGGGTTGGAGCGTGGGTTGGATCTGCCATCTTCGCCAATGCTGTGACTGGCTTTGCTGCTGCAGGACCTGACCGTCTGCAGTTTCCAATCCCAGCCCATCGTGCCTTGCCAGCTGTTTCACAGACCTGTCTCCTTCATCCCACTCTCCCCCATGCTTGCCAGTCAACCACGCAGGGGATAGGAAATTCCCTGGGTATGTCCTCTACAGAGAGCAGGACAAATCCTACCCAGCCAATTACCGCCCCATCAGTCTCCTCTCGATCATCAGGAAAGTGATGGAAGGTGTCACCAACAGGGCTATCAAGCAGCACCTGCTCAGCAATACCCTGCTCATTGACACCCAGTTTGGGTCCCACCAGGGTCACTCAGCTCCTGACCTCATTACAGCCTTGGCTCAAACATGGACAAAAGAGCTGAACTCCAGAGGGGAGGGGAGAGGGACAGCCCTTGACATCAAAGCGGCATTCGACTGAGTGTGGCATCAAGGAGCCCTGGCAAAACTGGAGTCAATGGGCATCAGGGGGCAAACTCTCTGCTGGTTGGAGTCGTACCTGGCACATAGGAAGATGGTTGTGGTTGGTGGAGGTCAGTTATCTCAGCTCCAGGACATCTCTGCAGGAGTTCCTCAGGGTAGTGTCCTAGGCCCAACCATCTTCAGCTGCTTCATCAATGACATTCCCTCCGTCATAAGGTCAGAAGTGGGGGATGTTCGCTGATGATTGCACAGTGTCCAGCACCATTCGCAACTCCTCAGATACTGAAGCAGTTCATGTTCAAATACAACAAGATCTGGGCAATACCCAGGCTTGGGCTGAGAAGTAACATTGGTGCCACACAAATGCCAGGCTCTGACCATCTCCAAAAAGCTCCCAAGCATCCCAGATGTCCACCGATTTTGGAAAACGTGCTTTTCCTTCCTCTGTCATCCAGACAGCCCTCCACTGCACCACCTCCAGTTCCCGTTCCACTGCTCTCAACCTGCCTCCCTCCAAATGCAACAAACATAGAGTCCCCCTTTGTCCTCATCTACCACCCCACCAGTCTCCACATCCAACGCATCATCCTTAAACAGGAGACCCTACCACCAAGAACATCTCCCCTCCCCACTCCTCTCTGCCTTCCACAAGGAGTGTTCCCTTCGACAGTCCCTGGTTCACACCACTCACCCCAAACCCCTCTCCAACTGCCAAACCCCCCGGTACCTTCCCCTGGAACAGGAAAAGATGTAAAACCTGCCCCCACACCACACACCCCTCCTCACCTCCATCCAGGGGCCCCCAAAAAGCCCCTCCAGGTGAGACAGAGGTTCACCTGCCTCTCTTCCAACCGAGTTTACTGCCTCGGGGTTCCTGATGTGGTCTCCTCTACATCAGGGAGACTGAACAGAAACTTTGGGAACGGCTCACCGAGCATCTCAGCCGGGCCCGCAGAGGCCGACCGGACCTCCCAGGCCCCACCCATTCCAATCCCCCCCCTTCCCACTCCCTTTCCGACATGACCATCCTCAGCCTCCTCCATTGCCACAACGAACCAAACCACAAATTGGAGAAACCACACCTCACCTTCCGCCGAGGCAGCCGGCAGCCCGGAGGGCTCAACACGGAGGTCTCCAATTTCAAATCACCTCCCTCCCCCATTCCCCAACTCCCTTCCAAGCTCCTCCCCCTTCCCTTGCACTGCTCCGTACTACCAACCAGACCCATTCCTCTCCCCTCCGAGCCCCTCACCATCCTGACTTGGAAATATATCGCCGTTCCTTCAGTGTCACTGGGTCAAAATCCTGGAATTCCCTCCCTCAGGACATTGTGGGTCAACCCACAGTACATGGACTGTAGCGGTTCAAGATGGCAGCTCACCCCCACCTTCTCAAGGGGGCAATTAGGGACGGAGTAATAAATACTGGGCCCAGCCAGTGACACCCACGTCCCACAAGTGAATGAAAAAAAAGTAGCAGGCTTCAGGAGGAAGAAACGGGAAGGCACTTGGCAGGTTGGATTTAATATAGAGGAGGGCAGAAATAAATGGCCAGTGAGGCCTGTATGAATGAAGCAGAGGCACCGGAGACACAACAGTGAAAGTGGGGCTTGTATGATCCGTCGCTGAGGCATTCAAGCCCATTGTGTGCTGTGTGAGCTGAGAGACCGTCTACTTCGATCTGGTGGTAACTCGAACCTCTCTCTGTGTGCTTTGGCTTTCAGGTATGACCTCGCAAGTGAAAGAACAGTCTGTGAGTATCCGGGTTGGCACGTTCACATCCTGTTTGAAATGCCAGGCTGGGTTTTGCCAGCTCCACATGTTGATGGTCATTTTTGATATTGGCTTATTGCACTTGTCCTGACTTTAAATTTGTGCCCCCAGAGGATGAGTCCACTAACACAACCATTATGCTGCTGTGCCTCATAGCATCCACTGCTCAAGGTCAGGTTGAGCAGCATGGCAGCTCAGTGGTTAGCACTGCTGCCTGACAGTGCCAGGGACCTGGGTTCGATCCCTGCCTTGGACGACTGTCTGTGCTGCATTCTCCCTATGTCTGT
>NW_025202659.1:0-4001 GCF_004010195.1 Chiloscyllium plagiosum
AACATATTGTCTAGCTATCACCATTGTTAACAGCGAACCTGAGAATGAAACTTTTTTCAAAAGGTTTTTGTGATTTGCAAATGAAAGAAGTGAAGCTATCATGGTATTCAAACAGATGAAAGACTCAACAGATGAGCAATTTTCAATGTATAATTACAGTTACATCACACTGTAAATGTTTGCTATAAATTCTGTGTGTTAGGATTGAGCCCTCCGCTATCACCTGATGAAGGAGGGAAGCTCCGAAAGCTAGTGTGCTTCCAATTAAATCTGTTGGACTATAACCTGGTGTTGTATGATTTTTAACTTTGTATTCCTGATTCTGCCTTGTAGGTGGTGGACAGGAGTTGGGTAGTCAGGAGATGAGTTACTCACGCAGTATTCCTAGCCTCTGATCTGCTCTTATATTTATGTTTTTTTGGATTAGTGGTGCTGGAAGAGCACAGCAGTTCAAGCAGCATTCCTTGGATGCTGCCTGAACTGCTGTGCTCTTCCAGCACCACTAATCCAAAATCTGGTTTCCAGCATCTGCAGTCATTGTTTTTACCTCTGATATTTATGTGGGGAGTCCAGTTAAGTTTCTGGCCAATGATAATCCCCAAGATGTTGATAATGGGGGAATTTAGTGATGACGGTGCTGCTAAATACCAAGTGGTTATATTGTTTCTTACTGGTGATGGACATGTCAGAACTTGTGTGGCGCAAATGCTACTTGCCACTTACTAGCCGATGCCTGGATATTGTCCAGATCTTGTTGCATTTGGGCATGAACTGCTTCAGTGTCTGAGCAATTACGAATGGTGCTGAACATTGTGCAGTCATTGCCGAATATCCCACTTCCGACCTTATGATGGAAGGAATATCATTTTTGAAGCAGCTGAAGATGTTTGGACCTAGGACATTATCCTAAGGGACTACTGTAGACATTTTCTGGAGCTGAGATGACTGACCTCCAACAACAATGCCCATCTTCCTATCTATCAAGTATGACTCCAATAATGAAGTGTTGGCCCACGATACAATTTTTGCTTGGGCTTCTTAGTGTCACATTTGGCAGAATGCAGCTTGATGTCAAGGGCTGGAATTCAGTTCTGTTTTCTATGTTTGAACCAAGGTTGTGATGAGATCAGGACCTGAGTGACCCTGGTCAAACTCAAATTGGGCGTCCCTGAGTAGGTTATTGCTGAGCAGTTGCTGCTCGATAACAATGTTGATTACACCTTCTATCACTTTACTGATGATGGAGAGGAGATTGATAAGGCGGCATTTGGATAGGTTGAATTTGTCCTGTGTTTTATGTGCAGAACACACTTGAGCAGTTTTTCCCATTGTCGGCTTGTAACCATACTGGAACAGCTTGGCTAGTGGAGTAGGAAATTCTGGAGTACAAGTCTTCAGGACTATTATCAGCATGTTATCAGGGCCCATAGTCTTTGCAGTATCCAGTGCCTTCAAACGTTCCTTGATATTAGTCAATCGAATTTGCTGAAGATTGCTATCTGTAATGATTGGGACCACGGAAGGAGGCCAAAATGGATCATCCACTCGAAACTTCTGAGTAAAGATTTCTGCGAAAGATTCAGCCTTATCGTTTGCATTGATGTGCTCGGGTCTTCCATCATCGAGGATGGGGATATTTGTGGAGACTCCGACTTCAGTGAGTTGTTTAATCGTTCACTACTATTAACGATCGGATTAGCAGGACTGCAGAGCTTAAATCTAATGCACTGGTTGTGGGGTAGGTTAGCTCTGTCTGTCGCTTGCTGTTTATGCTACCTGGCACGTAAGTATTTCTGTTTGTTGTGGTTCTGTACGCCGAGCTGGGAATTTGTGTTGCAGACGTATCGTCCCCTGTCTAGGTGACATCCTCAGTGCTTGGGAGCCTCCTGTGAAGCGCTTCTGAGATGTTTCCTCCGGCATTTATAGTGATTTGTACCTACCGTTTCCGGTTGTCAGTTCCAGTTGAGTTTATTCTCAATGTGACCGTGAGACTTTGTCTCCACTAGGACAGAATAGTGATCACTTTTACCGATACTGTCATGCACCGACACATTTGCAGTTGGTAGATTGGTAAGGCTGAAGTCAGGTATATTTTTCAACCCTCTCGTTAATTCCCTCACTAACTTCTGCAGACCCAATTTAGTAGCTATGTTCTTTAGGACCCGACCAGCATGTTCAGTAGTACTGCTGCCAAACCAGTCTTGAAATCCCCAGCTGGAATATACTTTGTGCCCTTGCCACAGTCAGTGGTTTCTCCAAATGTTGTTTAACATGGTGGAGTATTGATTCAGCTGAGGAACGGCATTACGCGTTAATCAGTTAAAGACTTCTTTATCCATGTTTAATCTGAAGCCATGGGAATTTATTGGGTCCGGAGTCAATTTTGGGGACTCCCAGAGCAACTACGTCCCGACTGTATCGCACTGTGCTGCTCCCTTTGCTGCATCGGTCCTGCCTTTGGGACGGGATTTTTCCGGGGTGGTTATGGTGGTGTCTGAGTTATTTCTTTACGGTAAGATTCCATGGGTATGACTATGTCAGGCTGTTACTTGATTAGTCTGTAAGGCAGTTTTCCCAATGTTGGCACTAGCCCTCAGATGTTACTAAGGAAGACTTTGCAGGTTCTACAGTGATGTTTCTAATGTTGACTTTTCCGGTGCCCAGTTCGATGTCAGGTGAACAATCTGGTTTCATTTCTTCAAAACTTTTTAGCGATAGCTACGACTGAATGACTCACTGGGCCATTTCAGAGGGCGATTGAGAGTCAATCATATGGCTTTGGGTCTGGAGTTGCATGTCAACCAGGCGCATGAGGATGGAAGATTCCTTCATTGAAGGATGTTAGTGAATCAGATGGATTTTTCTGACAATCGGCAATGATTTCATTCTCATCAGGAGATTCTTACATATGGCTTTGGGTCTGGAGTTGCATGTCAACCAGGCGCATGAGGATGGAAGATTCCTTCATTGAAGGATGTTAGTGAATCAGATGGATTTTTCTGACAATCGGCAATGATTTCATTCTCATCAGGAGATTCTTACTTCTTACTGAATTGAATTTTTACCATCTGCAGTGGCGGGATTCGAACTCGGGTCCACAGAACAGGAGCCGATTTTCTGGACTGATAATCTAGCGATAATACCACGAGGACCTACTTGAAACCACACGTTGTACTCAGCTGCGATTTCTTCTGTTGCCCTGTTTTTCATTCATTGCTTATGTTATTCTGGAATCTCGTCCTTCATTAAATCTTGTTTGAAATACATACTCATGAACGTCTTCTCGACTGCTCGGATTTCATTCAGTCTGTTTTGTTTGAACAGACATTTCAAGGCAGCTGTACACCAGAGAAGAGCAGGAAAAGATAATGGGTGATTGTGCACTGTACCTGTCACCGGACCAGCAGGTCTGTCCAGGAAGTATTTATTGTGGGTCAGAGAACCACGGCACGGTGGCACAGTGGTTAGCACTGCTGCCTCACAGCGCCAGAGACCCAGGTTCAATTCCCGACTCAGGCGACTGACTGTGTGGAGTTTGCACGTTCTCCCTGTGTCTGCATGGGTTTCCTCCGGGTGCTCCGGTTTCCTCCCACTGTCCAAAGATGTGCAGGTCAGGTGAATTGGCCATGCTAAATTACCCGTAGTGTTAGGGGTATGGGTGGGTTGCGCTTCGGCGGGGCGGTGTGGACTTGTTGGGCCGAAGGGCCTGTTTCCACACTGTAAGAAATCTAATCTAAAAACCTCAATTATTATGGCATGGATGGAGGCCATTCAGCCCACTGTGGAGTCCAAGCTCTCCAACTGCACGATTGGAGATAGAGAGAGTTTGTTAAGAGAGGTTGTGTGAGAGAGAAATAAACGGAGAGAAAGCAAGTGTAGGGAGATAAACTGAGAGAGGATAGAAAGGGGAGCGACTGACTGAGTGCGAGAGGAAGAGGTGTTAGATGAGGGTGAAGTCAGATAGATCAGAAGACTGCATTACGGTAGATAAATATTTAGAA
>NW_025202659.1:4611-7999 GCF_004010195.1 Chiloscyllium plagiosum
TCTGTAGTTACAGGATTTATTTCTCTACTTATGAGCAGAGAAGCATATTGATGTGCAGTTACACCTCTGGCATTACTTCCATATCCAACGCAGACTGAATGATTACACATAATCAATCTGCCATCTCCAACATTCCTTTCTTCATTTACACTCACATATCTCATCCAGAATGCATACATATTCAAAGTTATTTTGAATTGTAATAAAACAGTATTTAATTCAAAGGGGTTAATTGGAAATATTTGTTCAGAGATTGTGATTATCTCAGTCTCCATGCATACCATGCGCCCCTAGAGAGTTTCCCTTTTCGGTCAACAAGGGAATGCTATCAGGGTCTTATCCCATAGTATGAACAGGAGCAACACTCACACGAGTAACAGGCATCAGTAGCTTCAGAGAGAGGTGGAGGAGAGATGCGAATCTAGGAACATTAGACTGGAATGTTCTAACAAATTGGGCAGGAGTTTACCCGATGGTCTTTACTGGCTTTCCCAGCATTGGAAAGCATTAGCATCGCGGATTGAAGATGTACTGTTGGTTATTCAAGCTGGTTACTATCCCACTCTTGCTATAGTTGGTGTTCCTGATAAGTCACTCTGTCTGTCTAGTGAAACTGTCTGAGTTGAATCGATGCTCATGGTATGTAAATTTTGGAAAAGTGCAAGTCAACGTTTCAGTTCCAATCAAAGATTCCATTCCTGGGAAATTTTAACTAACAAATTACTCAATGCAAATTACTCACCAAGATGCGAGGATGAAACAGACTGTTCTCAGCCTCCTTGATTCATTTTCTCCTGCAATGTTTACATCTCCATATCCTCCCCACTCACCAATCCTTTCCAGTACCATTATTAAGGCATGCTATTTTCCTCCTCAGCCTCAGAGCAACTACTGAATAAACTATTGTTTGTGCCTTTGTCAATTCTGGATACATCCGGTTCAAGTCCCTTCTTACCACGTGTCCATTTCAAAATAATTGCACTTGAGATGTTTAGCTTGTTTCCTGCATAAAACCTGAAAGATGGGAAGACAGTGTATGGTGGTCATGTCATTGGATCTTAATCTAGAGTCACAGAATAATAATCTGTTGATATCAGCTTGCCTCATTCCCATTAGAAAAGGCAATGGGTAGTCCTTACCTGGTCAGTTCTGTGTGTCACTGCAAACACACAGCAATGTTTTTTACTCCTCACTATCCTATGGAACAGTTGAATCAGCTATTCAGTTCAAGATCGGCATAACATGCTGGCCTGACCAGAGCTGCACACATCTCGTGAGGTCAGAACAAAAGTGAAGGTAGCTCCCTTCTTCTGTCTGTTTCCCATAATTCGTCATCTGATTTTCATTCAAGCAGTTGGCCATTCACTTTTTTGATGTATTATTTGTGATTGAGTCTCTTCACGATAGTGATGTCTATCTCAATAGGTACCACTGGTTGTGGCTTTATTGATGCTGACCGACAACTGTAAGGATGTTTTAAGTTCCACATCAGTGGCAGTGCATTGTAAATGAATGGTTTCCTGTGCCACATGAAAGAAAGACAGCCAGCAAAGTGAAGGAAAGTAATTATTGTGATCAAACCTGAGAATGTTGTTGAAGCAGTATTTGGGGTATTGTGGACATATTTCCTCCTTACCACAGACAGAGTGAACAGGAGTTCCACCAGATTAATCCCTGGGATGATGGCATCATGAGGAGTGAGTAAAGGTTGATCTGTAGTGGTCTGATAGATTAAACGTGATTGCATTGAACCCGGAGGGGGATGGGCAATCACTCATTATATTCTAAACAGACAATGAGAATTTGATAAATTCCATGACTAATTTCTCACTTAGGATGCATGATTCTGGATAGTTTAAGTGCCTCTGAGGACGTTACGCCCATCCTCCCCAACACCCACTCCCCACGGCGATTGAGAGAGACAGAGAGGGCTAGGTTTTGAATAAAATCTCACCAAATTAATACAGTGCAGTTGGTGTGTGATCCTGCACTGAATGTCACATTATCCATCACCCATGCAGCAGCCAAAATATCTTCCTTCTAAAACAGTTAACTACACCCACCAGCTTCTGACATTCATGAAGCACATGAATCCATGTTCTAAGAGATGCAAGGTGCTCCCTTTGAGGTTTAGACCATAAGACGATAAGACATAGGAGCAGAAATTCGAGTCTGCACCGCCATTCAATCATAACTGATAGGTGTCTCTAACCCAGTTTCCGAACTTCTATCTGTAACCCTTGATCTCCTGGATAACCAAAAACCTATCTCTCCGTCTCAAATATACTCAAAGACCTGGCCCTCACAGCCTTCTGTCGTAATAAATTTCACTGATTCGCCATTCTTTGGTTAATACACTTCTCCTTATCACTGTTTTAAAAGGTGTTCCCTTTCATCTAATGCTGTACCCTCGGCTTCTTGACCAATAGAAACATCTTACCAACATCCACTCTGTCGAGGTCATTCAGTATTCTGAATGTTTCCATTACATTACCTCTCACCATTCTCAACATTATCGAGTAGAGACCCAGAGCCCGCAAGCATTCCTTATACGATAAACTTTTTATTCCCTTGACCTTTGTCGTGAAAATATTCTGCACTACATCCTTCCTAATTTCGCTCAAAATTTCGCACAATACTCCAAATGTGGTCTGACCAGACCCGTATACAACCTGTTTTATATTCAATTCCTCTCGTAATAAATGCCATCAATAATAAATGCGATTGCCGCCCTGACTAGTGCCTGAACCATCAAACGTACCTTGAGAGAACCCTGCACTAGACCTCCCAAGTCCATTCGCACTTCATATTTCTGAACTTTCTCCCCATTTAGAGAATAGACCAGGCCTCTATCCTTCATGCCAAAGTGCATGACCTCACACATTCCAACGTTGGAATGGATCTGCCGATCTCTTTACCTGCCCAAATCGTTCTTCAGCCTCTCCGCCTCCTCGATACGAACGGTCCATGTGCCTATCTTTTTATCATCTGTAAACTAAGCCAGAGTTCCGTCGGTTCCATCATCTAGATTGTTAACTTAGCAAGTAAAAACTTACGATTCCTACACTGAGCCGAGTGGAACACCACTTGTTACCGACTGCCATCTTGAGAAGAACCATTTATCCCCACTCTCTGCTTTCTACCAGACAGACAAGCTTCTATTCATGCCAGTACCTTGCCTCTAACACCACGGACTATTATCATACTCAGTAATCTCCTGTGTGACACCTTGTCAATGGACTTCTTGAAGTCCATGTGGATAACATCCATTGGCTGTGCTTCGTTCAGCCTGCTCATTTCCTCTTCAAAGAATTCCAACAGATTTATCAGAGATGACCTTCCCTTGATGATACCATAGTGATAGAACATAGATATATAGAACATAGAA
>NW_025202660.1:0-3865 GCF_004010195.1 Chiloscyllium plagiosum
TTTCGATTGGATAATGAGCTGTGCGTGTTTGCACGAAATGGAATGATATGAAATGAGTTAAACAGACTTTCCCAGAATGTAATCCAATGCAAGCTGAGCGATTTGAGAAAAGTCATTGAGCTAAAATTTCACCTCTCTTTCTGTATCCACAGATGGATATTCACCTGGGGAATATTTGCAGCTTTTCAGATAAAAATGTGAAACTGGAGTTTTCAAATAAATGCTACTTTACTCAACATTTATTTCAACTGCGTTTTAGTTTGATGCGCTAATAATCCCTTGTCAATGTCAGTAACAGCATCTTTACAAAAGCATTGAACTCACAACCGTGGCATTTCACGCACCTTTGAGTAGCAGGTGATAAGCAATTGTGCGACTGGAGCCGCAGACAGCAAGCTGGTCACATGTCGTACTCATACCTTAGGAACTTAAACTCAACTGCTCTACTTTTGCTGCGGTTCTGAATTTAAAGCTAACGCAGACCAGGTGAAACTGAGATGGACCTGTGATTATTTTTTCCATGAATACTGAAGATGTAAGAATGTGATGCAAGAATAAATTCAATTCCAGTTTAAATTATAAAGTAGGAAGAATGCACAGTAAGACTCAGAATGTCAGAATTTCATGTACGTCTCCGTGTCCAGAGCTGCAGCAAAACAGAGGGGTAATCTGTCCCTGAATCCCCACGCTTGCTTGCTCCATGTGTCCAGTTGGAAACCTGTGTGAAGGAGCATGCAGTCTGACAGAGCGCCTGGGAGAATCCTCGACTGTCTGATCTAAAGCTGCAATAGGAGCTTTCCATTCTGGCAGTGGGAGCGGTGGCGTAAATGGGAGGACCTTGATACTCCGTGGTGTAGATTCACATTTCAACATGTTATTGTTGCAAACCCTCTGTCAAAAACAACACTGACAGAGAGGAACAGGAGGATGTTATTCCAAACACAGGTCCTACCCTGCCATTTGTCATTGTCATGACTGACCATATACATCAATATCTTTCCCTGGTCCATCCACAACAGCCTGTCGCCCAAAGGGAAAAAGACATTTAAGAGATCGATAATGCCTTTGCAAATATTGGAGGGGAATGCGTTTAGAGACATTGGGTTTCTGCACCAAGTTTGTAGGTTTCGTGAGTTAGCAGTTGATTCTAATTTGATCATGCTTCAAATTATATGATTCCCTCAAGACTCACCAACAAGGGGGTAAGGAATTTCCTGTGGTAAAAGGCAATTTCGAGAACCCAAGACGACGGGAATTAACGATGAATCAGCAGAATAATAATTGATTCAGCTGAAATCTGAGCTCCAGTTCTGGTGGAACTCAAAACAACAAACTTTGTATAGCAATGTTAACAATGCTGTAGAAATCTAACGCGCTTTTCATTGCACCACCGAGCCGCGCTAGCCACAATTTTACTATACCAAAACTTGTGGTTGTGGTGGAGAAAATGTAATAAATCTCCAGGAGATGCGGGGAGTTCTTCAAGGAGTAGATCTTTTATTTGCAGTCAAAAACCGTGACACTCAGAAAGCAAAGTCTTGAACGACCCCGAAACTCAGGATCCGTGGCTCTTTATACCCTTTCTTAAATTATATTTTTGTTAGCTTACCAGGATGCCCAACTGTGTTAGTCAGAATTATTTCACTCCAGGTATACAATAAACCAATATCGCTCTACTTCTGCCAATAGGGTTTTTCTATTGTCACGATTATCTATTTTACTGCCACCTCTGCTTCAATGATCTTCCAGCCCAGACAAACCTGTCATCATTAGATTTTTAGCTACCCCATCTACCACAATGTTTTCCTGTCCTAAGCTGATTATATATTTAATGTCTTTTTTTCTGCTACAAGGTTTTCAAGCAGGCTGACGCTACTAACTATCAATTAAATACTTAAAGTCAAGTCCTAAATATTTATTGTCACGACTTGTCCCAACCTGCAATGATCATATTTATCTGGCAAGGCTGACGGTACTAATTGCTATTATCTCAGCCTGTCACAGTAACCGTTCAGCCCCAGTCTGACTCTGATAATTGGTGGAGGAGCATTCCACTCTGCTTATCCCATCCAGCTGCAGTGGCCCCATTCTGCCACAGTGACCTTTTGACTCGTGTAGCATTCCACAGACCTCTTGTAACAGATCGACAGTAGTATCCATGCTTTTACTCTTCCCATGCTTTCATGCTCTGTATTTTCCATACGGTGTTCGGATCTCTGATCCGATATCTGTTTGTCTTCGCCCCACTTTCCTGTATCTGGTCCTTATCCATGTGTGCTCTAGCTTCTCAAGTATTCAGCTAAATACTCCGGAAGTGTTTTGATGACTCATAGCTTTACCACACGTTCAAACAGTGGGTTCCCATTATACAACACTCTCAGAATGAAAATGTTCTTCCTAAATCTCCTCTGATTATCCTCCCCCTTGTGTTTAACATAGATCTATGGTTGTAAACACTTCCCATAAGAAATTTATTCCTATAACACGTATCTGCCCCCTTACTGCACACCTTCATCTCTTCCTCACTCACTCTTCTCCGCTCTCAGATAAAGAGCCTGAGCTAAGCTAATTTATCTTCGCCATGACGAGATTGTCGTGCTGTAAACGTACAGCCGGTCAGGCAGCATCTGAGGAGCAGGAGAACCGACCCTTCTGGCATAAGCCTTTCATCAGGAATGAGAAGTGCAGGTGGGGGTGGAGAGATAAAAGGGCGGCAGTTGGGGATGGGTGGAAGGTAGCTGGGAAAGCGATAATTGGATGGAGGCGGGGGAGAAAGTGATAAGTCAGAGGGGGAAAAGATCCGGAGGATGGTGCCAAGTTGGATGCTTCGGACTGAGATAATGTGGGGGAAGGGGAATTGAGGAAGATGTTGAAATCCACATTTATCCCCTATGGTTGCAGCGTTTCAAGGCAAAATATGAGGCGATCCTCTTCCAGGCAGCGGATGGTAACGGTTTGGCGGTGGCTTATGCCCGAAACGTAGATTGCCCTGTTCTGCAAACCACATTTCTGGGGAGATGTGAAATACCAAAGACTAAAAAAGGACAAAAACTAAAAGAATCAGAGTTAATGGAATTAGACACAATGCAGACAGAAATCATTTGGCCAATTGAGTCTGCTCTGTGCCGCTGAAGAGATGCATATTCCCCCACCCGATCTTTCTAACCCCGCATTATTGATCCACCTACAAAAATAGAAATGAGTTCAAAAGCTCAGCTGGTCAGGTAGCATCGGTGAAGAGAAATCAGAGTTAACATTGCGAATCAAAAACTGTTTCAAGAAATGATCTGTTGACCCCAAATGATCGTTCTGTTTTCCCTGAGCTGCAATTCCAACTTTTGTCTTTGATTTTGTCTTTGATTATACCGTCCATTCGGGTTTTGTTTGCCATCTACCTGAAGTGCACACCTTTGGACAGTGAGAAGGAATCGGAGCAGCCAGAGGAAACCCACACGGAAGAGAGAGAAAAGGAGCATGCAAATTCCACACAGTCAGTCACATACGTCTAGATCGAATGCGGGCCTTCCCAACCTGTAAGCGCCCGTCCCGGATACGAATTGAATTCAATCTCACGCAGTGACAGTCAGTGGCATTGCCCTGGAGTTCTATGCAAAAGAAGCCTATGTATCAGTACTGGAAATCAATAATCGATTAACTGTCGAACTCTTTTTTTAAATCACTTGACCGACAGTCTTGTACGTCTTGTCATCAAAAATTCACATCTGAATACTTCTGAATGTTATGAGGTTTTCTGCCTCTCCAACCTTTGCATGCACCGAGTTCCAGATTTCAACCACCCGCCGTTTCAAAACGTTTGTCTGCGCATTCACTCAAATATTTCCTCCTCTGTTCTTAAATCTATTAC
>NW_025202660.1:5016-7999 GCF_004010195.1 Chiloscyllium plagiosum
GTTTCACATTTGTTGCCTCACGAGCTTCCCCACACAAGGAAGTACCCATTTCTGCAGTGGATCACATAATCCCAGTTCCTCCACCCAGAATCAGTGGTGCAGTTGCAAAGATCAATCTGGAAATTGGGATGGAAATGAGCACGTGAAGCTACTCTGTCGCACCAGTGATGCGATCGGTGAGCACATTGTCCTTCTGTGATGGTACAGAGGCGCATGAAATTCCGAGGCTGGGAGTTCTCCTGGTCAAAGGCGGGGAGGACGGGCATATTTGTTTCTGGTTATTAGATTATTAAGACACAACAGCAGAATTAACCTGCACTGCAGATTGGCTCAATGGAAGCGTGCTTCAGCCTTAAGCGAGAGTATTGCAAGCATTCAGTGCAATTTTCCTGAACAATGCACTGTTTTGTTATTTTATAATAGTAAGAACTATTTTTTTATCACATCATCCTCTTGCTCCCAGCAAACACTCCAGTACAGCGTACATCAGTTTCAGTCTGACACGGCCACAAGTCATATTCTCACTCTCTCCGAGGTGATTGGATTGGCAATGTCATTCCCTGAGATTGGATAACGTAGCATCGAGATGGTAGTGTAGTGATAAAAGAAGAACAATGAAAACAGAACATTTATAGCCCAGGAACAGGCCCTTTGGATCTCCAAGCCTGGGCTGAACCAAATCAACTGTCTAAACCTATCACCCAATTCCTCAGCATCCATTTCCATCTGCTCCCCACTTACTCACGCATCTAACAAGGCACACCTTGAATGAAACGTCCGTGCCTGCCTCTACTACCTCTGCTAACATCGCGTTCCAGGCACCTAACACCCTCTGTGCAAAATACTTTCTACATCTATACTCCTTAAACGTTTCACCTCTCAACTTGAATGCGTGACCTCTCATTACAGAATCCCTCACCTGGGGAAAAAGCATATCTCTATAGACCCTTCAAAATTTTGTAAACCTCAATCAGGACCCCTCAATCTCGTTTTATTCTACTGAAAACAATCATAAACTTCTTAACCTCTCTCCACAGCAAGCATCTTCCATACCAGCAACATCCTCGTAAACCTTCATTGCACCCTCTCCTAAACGTCCACTTCCTTTTGGTAACTTGACGACCAGAACTGTGCACAGTATTCTAAACGCGGCCGAACCAAAATCTTGTACAATTTTTGCATGACCTGCCAGCTCTTACACTCAAAGCCCGAGCCTATGACGACAAGCATGCCGCATGCTTTCTTGACCGCTCTATACAACTGTGCCGCCATCGTCATGGTACAAAGGACCTAAACTCCCAGATCGCTCTGCTCATCAAATTTCTCCAAGGCCGTTCCGTTTACAGTGTAGTTGGTTCGAGAATTAGGCTTCCCAAAATGCATCACTTCACATTTCCCTCGATTGAACTCTGTCTGTCACTTCTCCGCTCAACTCTCCTGTCTATATATATTCTTCTTCATTCTTTAACTGGCCCCTATGCTTTCTGCTACTCACCGATCTTCGCGACAAATGCAAATGTCGTGGCGATATACTGGGCTAGCAACCCTTGGAGACTGGAATATGGCAGATGCTGATATTTACATCGATGAATAAAATCTGGAATATTAATCCCGATCAGAGGAACAGAGGCAAAAAGTTTTAATTTGCTGAAAACCCATTCATTCTTGTCCCTTTGGAAGGGGAATTTGCTGTCCTTAACGAGACCTGCCAACATATGACTCCAGACTCACAACAGTGCAGTTCACCCATAGAATCCCTCTGACTCGGTTCAAGGTGAATTAAGAATAAACAACAAATAATATTCAGACCATGATGACAAACTCCTTGCGAGAAAAAGAACAATTAAAAATTACATGGATGACGGGGAAAATTGGGAGTCATCGCTGCGTGGACTCAAATTCAACTGATTGTCCAAGCTAAATAGACACATGGATACACACACCGCCAAGAAGTCAGGTCCATAGGGGGACTTCAGGAAAGGATTCAATTACCCGCTGAGGTGTAAACCTACGTGCCCAGGCACAATGTGGACAGGTCATTCACCACTCCCATATGTGAGAAGGGATCACTCAGGAGGCCAACTGGCAGAATCACCAGCATGTTTACAAATGACATCAGGGGTCCGATGTGCTATTATTGCAGGTGTTCATCACATCCAGCAATGAACCATGTTTGGACGCCTGTTTCCAGTGACGTTCCATTTTTTCCTGATGTAGATCAACGATTCAGACTTAACTGTAGGAGTCATGAGTTAGAAGTTTGCAGAGGATGCAACAATTGATCGTGTATTTTGAATATGATGAATAATGTCAGGGCCTGCAGAGATGTATCAATCAGGTGTAAAATAAGAACGGCGAACGGAATTGAATCCAGACCAGTAAGTGGGAGTTGAAACAATAACAGTGATGATTCTGAGTGGTGAACAGAACAAACAGGAAAAAAGAGATCTTGGAGTGGATATTCACAGATCATTGAAGAGTTTTGGACAGGGAGCTCAGTTGGTCGAGAGCACATTTGGATATTTTCTGTTGTCGACCTCAAATTGTGGATGATATTCGATATTTAGCAACCGCCAGTTAGGAAACAACTAAAAGAATGAGGACAAATCTGGTCAATGTAAAAATCAACATTTTTTAAAAATTGTAAGATAAAGGATGGAAGGCTGAGTATACCACTTTGACCATCAAGACCGCTTCATCACTCAATGAATTTACCACTGATACATCTCCAAGTCATGCCGGTATGTGCCTTGGAGGGTAACTTGCAAATGGTAGCGCTTCAGTGCATCTTCAAACTTGTCCTTGTAGTCGGTACATTTTTTGAGCATTGAATGGTCTGTCAACACAGCCTGGATGACTTACTCCACCGCATCTTGTAGGTGGTGCACTCTACTGCAACCGTGCCTTAGCGATGAGGGTAATAAACATTCAGATATTGAACGCAGTACACTTAAGTGACTGCATTGTCGTGGAGGATGTCCAG
>NW_025202661.1:0-8000 GCF_004010195.1 Chiloscyllium plagiosum
GTGTACTGCACAATGAAAATTAAACCACCATGCAGTTGGTGAAAGTTCAAAAATATTAGCCTGGTTTATGCAGACACGTTTTTTTTTAAAATGGGCCTGTGCCAAATCCGACTCAATTACCACTTTTTAAAATGGGAAAATACACTAACTCCAAACCTGGAGGGAAAAAAAAACTTACAAAAGAAGAGAAATGGATACAAAGTGATGAGAAAATAAATAATGCCACAGTTTACCTGTTCTCTTTCAAATATTTCACATAGATCTTCAAGGCCCAAATTCCTCAAAAACTGATTAATAGTCATATCTATTCCTGGAACTGAAACAGAGGAGAAAAAAAACACCCAATCATAAATGTCAAAGTAAGCATTTTTTTCAAATATTTACATCAGGTTCAAGGTTTGTGAGAAGATTTGTAGCTAGGGTGCTCATTGTTGTGGTTCTGTTCGCCGAGCTGGGAATTTGTGTTGCAGACGTTTCGTCCCCTGTCTAGGTGACATCCTCAGTGCTTGGGACTATAAATGCCGGAGGAAACATCACAGAAGCGCTTCACAGGAGGCTCCCAAGCACTGAGGATGTCACCTAGACAGGGGACGAAACGTCTGCAACACAAATTCCCAGTTCGGCGAACAGAACCACAACATTTACATCAGGTCCTCAAATTTGTAAAACAACCAATGTTGCTTAAGATTTTTTTTGGTTGCTGCATGGCCACAAAAGTTCCAGCCCTGCCTGTGCATAAATCACACCACACCTTTTGAATTGTGCAGCTGATCAAAATGATTTAAAGGGGCCAGGCATGGAAATAAAAGAAAAACACATTTTACAATGAGGAATAATGATCTGAAACTCACGTTCCCCACTTAATTGCATTAGAAAATATTCATCCATTTCCAGTGTTGGGAGAACTTTTCTAAACAATCTCCTAAAGTATTTTCTTGATAGGAAGTACCATTTATTATCACACACTATAATTGACAGGAAAATAGGTCATGACAACAGGAAGCCTGGACATTGAGAGTTCCAAAGTACTAAAGACTTTTTTTAAATTAAGTTCGAAAGGAAAAAGGTTAGTATCAAGGAGTTCAACACAGATGTTAATATTTTTATACAAACAATATCTATTAGTAGTTCTTAAAATTCAAATGTGAAACAGCTCTACAAACATGATGCATTGAGCAAGATCCTATTAATTACTTAAAATTAAATTTATTAGAATGAAATTTCTTTACCTTTTTTTTCTAAACTAGCAATTCCTTCTGCACCACACACATTGGTACTGGAAGCCTGTTCAGAGAAACTAGCTTTAAGGTTGTCAAGGCTATTTGCAGCAGACAGGTTTGCTGGAATTGATGGAACAGAGGGCAGTGAAGAGATTGCAGATCTATTTGGTTGGGATGCATTGATGACAACAGCTTGAGGCTTGTAGCAAGATGGCAGCGCAAAAGGAGGCATCGCAGCAATCAGCAAGGCTCGCACATCATCTGCCTGTGGGTGATGGCAATTTACAAGAAACATCAGTTCAAACTATTCTTCAATTGAAATGACAAACTGTCCCAGCTTAAAGCTCAGACTTTGATAGAGAGGGCTATAATTGGTTACAGCAATAAATTCATATCTTCAAACAAGTGAAAGGGACAAAGTCATTTCAAGAAAACTCTTCTAGGAAATTAGTCTTATCTTGATGAATAACTGCAAATCAAGTTATAATTGTTAAAGAATATATTGAAAACACCTTTCTGCGGTATGATGTTACAATAAAACTTAAAATGTTAGGTGGATATCATTAAATTACACAATGAAATAGTAATGGTCATTTCTTTTTTAAGCCAAAAAAAACTTTTCCAGTGTGTTATTGCATCATTGTTCTAAGATTAGTAGGAAGATACAATTGTACTGATATCATGTGCACAAATCGTCTGAATTAATACTTTCATGCAGATCCAGCTTGTCAAGAAAAAAACCCGTAATCCTCTGCTTTATCCACAAAACAATGTAAATATCTAATTATTTCATTTTTATTCACTTTCATTTATAAATGACAATTTATAAATGATCATATCACAAGAATTATAAAATATGTTAAAAACATTTACCTTAATTGAATACTTACAGTGACTAGGTCTAATGGAGTTTGCCCTTCCTGATTTTTCATTGTGGGGTCAGCTCCATGTGCTAGCAATAGCGCACACAGTTGCGTCCGTCCTTTCTGGGCTGCTTCATGAATGGGAGTAAAAGCCCATTTGTCTGTTGCATTGACGCAAGCATTATATTTTATTAACATGGCTGCTACATCTACATGCTGGAAGAAAACAAAAAGCATGTTAGTTACAGTTTTGTTCAAAATTAAAGTAAAATAAAATAGTGCATTTACTTGATTGACATTCACATTACCTACAATAGACAACACCAAGTATGAAAGCACTACATAAAGAAAGACTCCATCAAGAACAGCGCACAGAAAATTATTTCAGGGTATCAAATCCCATCAACAGATATACATGATCACCACTTGCCACTTCTAATGTCCATGATCTATAAAGTAGCTCCACTTAATATCTTACTTCAATTTGTAATACATTCAGAGGAACTAATTGAACAGTCCCAGAAGAACAACAACTGAGTGCTGGAATAAAACAATGATTTTAGGTTGGCTCACCTAACTTTAATTATTTACTGGATTCCCATTTTTAAGCAATCATATTCATCTTTGTTGGATTAGATTTATCTCCCAATAGAATTACACTCTTGTTGACAGTAAGATACCAAAATACATTTTTGCCCAGGTCAACACCAAGCAAGGAAAAAAAAATTGATGAGAGAACCCCAAATTAGAGATTTAATATTGCTACTTTTTATTTCTTTCCAACCATTAATAATTAAAGAAGTTAATAATGAGATGGATTTGTCATAGAGTGGCAAACACACTCAGATTGGCACTTTGGGTTTTAACATTAACAGTGAGCTTCACATTTTGGAAAGTGGATTCTGATGAGGGATCCTTCAGAAATGGGGAATGCAAACCTGACAGATCCCTTGTAATGCAGGACAGTTGTGGAAGGCAAACCATATCTACTTTTCACAGCAGTTAGTCGTTGTATTATTATTAGATTTAAATGTCCAACATCACAAGAACAGCCAAAGTAGCTTTATATGAAGTACGTAAGGCAAGTGTGAAGGTAGGGTGCAGTGGTGCAAGTTGAAAGGGAACCAGGGAATTGACGGAGTGTTTAAGGACAGGGAGATCACTGGGGCCCAGGCCTGAAATTCTACGAAGAGAAGGCAGGTATAACTGGCAATTTTTAGGGCTGTAGGAAGGGGATGGGGTGGGTTTAGGAATTAAGGCAAGGTCAAGGGATGAGGCAGCGGGAAAGTCGGTTTAAAAAGTTACCAAGGAGTTATGCTAGGTTTTCAACTGTCGAACATTTCTGGAATAACTAAGTGCAGCAGAACCGAACCATCTATCTGCAGAAATTACTAACTGGTCATTAGAAAATCTGGGCCAATACGTCTGAGTATTAACTAAACACAATTATCTCTATAGCTCTAGATGCATAAATGCCAAGCATTAACACATCATCATTGATGGTCACAATTTTTCTGATGCACAATTGTCAAAATTTGCTGACAAAACCACACTGGGCTTGAACTTTTGTACACCATGTCCTCTTCTCAGACCACTGCACAAATCCCTTTTTCACTGCAGGAAATGTATGAGACTCCATGTTTGCACAATTGCAGAAACTCAGCTCTTCTAACTAAATAGTAAAGCAAGTTTGATCATGGCTCATTTGCTTCTCAAATCTACCTACCAACAATGGTAATTTAACTCTCAATATCCTTAGCCAAGAAAAGCAACCTTTTGAAACTTTTGACCAACCTACCTTCAAGAGCTTTTTGGAGGAAGACTGTTTCACACTTCCATGACCTTTTTTTGTGAAATAGTACTTCTCAAAATTACCCCTGTACCTCAAGGTCATGTCCCCTTATCCTGGACTCTGTCAATCTGATCAAAATCCATTAATGATTTGAACCTTCAGTTATATTTACAATCGAGGAATTCAATTATGACACAGCTGAAACAACCTGTCATAATTTTGCCTTAAAGCCCTGGTACGATTCTGTTTAACTGGCAGTGCAACCTTTTCAAGGTCAATATATCTTCCCTGAAAATCATACCCCAAATTAGGCATAAGCAGCTGTACAAATTAAACAATTTCCATTTATGTGTATTCCAGCCCCTCTGGGGTATTAATTATTTGCACCATCAACTAACTTAGTGATGTGTATATTTCATTTGTTCATTGACAGTTCCCAGCTTTGCCTGGCAAATTATTAGATCTATTTTTAAGTAAGAAGTGAATGACTTTTTACCTACTCAAATATTCCAATCTAACATTTTTGCTTTCATCTACTAGGTTATACAACTTAATACCAAACTCAAGATCCTCCATTCCTTCACGCAGGTCATTTATAAAATATGAATCCCTATATCGATCCCCTGAGGAAACCACTAGTTATGTATTTCACCAATTTGAGTAGGATTACACATTATTGCTTTTGTCTGCTGCCTCCTAATCAATTCCCTGTCCAAGCCAACAGGGTAACTCTAATTTCAAGTGTGCTTGATTTTGCTTTCTCTCTTATTCGGAACCTTGTTAAATGTTCTGCAAGCACAGATAAATAACATCTACAGACAATCCTTTATCTATCAACTTTGGGTCTCCTCCACAAAAAAATTCAACAGGTTTCACTGGACATAACTTAGCCATTACAACTATCAGTTCTCTCCGATCAGTTTGTATTTGCTTATATGTTCAGTTATGCCTCTAATAATAGTGTTTGTTAACTTCGCCACAAGTGATGATAGAATAATAGGCTGTACATTTTCTAGCTTCTCTTCTTTAACCTTCTTAGAAACAGAACAGTGACATTGACTAGGTGGTTCTCAGCTTGGCACACAATGAAATAGTAGTTAGTGGCAGGTCAGTATCTCCAAATTTTCGCAGGGCTAGTAATGGGAATAGATACCAAATGGTGATAAACAGAGTGAGATCATACAATGTGCACCACATTTGAAGTGACAAGAGGCAGAAGTTTTACTTTGCATGTTGGTCATACCAGGATTGATGGGAAGCTAGCAGGTTGGGAACTATATGCAGTCTTGTCATGGCTCCTTCACTCAACCATGGCATTAGCTTCATACTTCTGGGCTTCTGTGATGACGACTTGTTTGTGCCAAAGGAAGGATTTCTAATTAAAGTATCCTTCACAACAATCAGAAAGACAGAACTGTGCCTTGTCTTATCAACTAAATTCAGCAATCAACCAAAGGAATGGAGATTAAACAAGGCAAGGATGCTCTCTAGGTCTCTGACTCATCCCCAGATCTCCTGCTGTGGCTTCTGAGGGGCTAAAATAATGTGAAACTCCTTTGGAAAGAAATGAGAGACCAGCTTCTCAAACTCAGCAGGTGTGGTTGGAAGTGGCTAGGAAAATTGGCGGAAGTGTGGTCCCTTAAATATGGCTACAGTGCCTCCAAAAGGTCTATGATCTCTCAAGGACATGAAAGGAAAGTGGCATAACACTTACAGGCACTCAACTTCAACATCTATTTCCCCAGCATTAAGCTGTATAGAGTCATAGCTATGTAAAGCACAGAAACATCTCATCCATACCAACTAAATATCCTAAATAAATCTAGTCCCATTTTCCAGCTTTTGGCCCATATCACTCTAACCCTTCCTATTTGTGTACCCATCCAGATAAGTTTTAAATCTTGTACCAGCCTACACCATTTCCTGGGCAGCTCATTCCACACACGCACCACCCTCTACGTGAAGAAGTTGCCCTTCAGGTCCCTTTTATATCTTTCCCCTCTCACCCTAAACCTTTGCACTTTAGTTTTGGACTCCCCCACGCTAGGGAAAAGACCTTGTTTTTCACCCTATCCATACCCCTTATGATTTTCTAAACCATTAAAAGGTCACCCCTCAGCCTCAGCTGGGGAAAAATAGCCCCAGCTTCTTGGACCTCTCCCTATAACTCAAACCTTCCAAACCTGGAAACATCCTTGTAAATCTTTCCTGAACTTTTCAAATTTCACAAGATCTTTCCTTTGGAAGGGACACTCTAATTGTATGCAATATTCTAAAAGTGATCTAACCAATGTCCTGTACAGCCGCAACGTGACTCCCAACTGCTATACTCAATGCACTGATCTATAAAGGCAAACATACCAAATGCCTTCTTCACTATTCTATCTACCTGCGCCTCCAATTTCAAGGCATGAACACAGCTTTTCATCTCCAATCATTCCTATCTGAACAGCGAATATGTGTACACTACTTCATCTCATTAACATTTCCTATCCTATGCTCATAATTACCATTCAAAATTGGAGTCACATTCTCCCCTCATGTTTCCTTTCTAACACTCGATGCTCTGCTATGTCTCCCTGTAGAAGGGACCATAATTCAGGGACAGGCAGACAATTGGGAGTGGCCCTCCATTGATAGCTAGCGACAATGTATGCCCTCTAGGTACTGTGATGGAGATCTTGCTGACAAGATTGCTGCAATGAAAATTTGAGTCTCATGTTGCTCAGTCATTCTGAGAAAGCGGATCCTTTGTATTGCCTCCTCAAACTGGATCTGTGTTCCTATGCTGCAAAGACTGACAACAAGTAAGATCAGTTGAATATGAGTAAAGTCCAAAGTAGGTGCAATGACTTCTTCGAAAGTGGCAAGTTACCGGGGATGTAGTGAAATTTTGTTCCGAGCATAAATTTCTGTAATATATTAGCCACAATCCCACAAGCTCCATACCTTTCCCAACAAGTGTTCTCTCCTCAGCACCTGTCTATGGAACCAACTGACCCCGCATGGACTCCAGACTACGTTCAGGCCAACAAAATTTGGGCCCAACCAGGACAACCAGTACCTACAACAAATCCGAAGCCTCCAGCAATAGACCTCCCTCCGGATCCTCCGCTCCACGCTTGCAGCCATGTGCCACTACCTACATTCCCTACAGTCAGCCCTACCCCAGCTCAGGACAACACTCTCACAGACCTGTAAAGATCCTCTACTGTTCTTCATCCACAGAAGAATCCATACACTAAACAAACAGTTCTTCCTAGCCATATCGGAAATTAAAGACAGTAAGTACCAAAACCTTTCATGTGCTTCCGCCCCCACACTCCGGATTCCTCAACTGTTCCTGAATCTTCCATCGGCCTCTGGAAGCGCTCGGGCGCCATTAACCACGCGGCTGCTGCAGCAACCGCCGTCGCGAACCATGACGTCACTTCCGCCCCCACCGACCATGCAGCCTCCGCGATTGCCACCCATACAACTGCCTCCACGATCGCCAGGAAGACCATCGCCGACAGATTCGCAGCTTCCGCGGGGTCCACAGCCACCGGGAACACCATTTCTGCATTCGCCGCAGCCACTTCCGCCTCCGGAGTTGTCATCGCAGCATCTACTTCCGCTCCCAGTGACGTCACTCGCCTACACACCGACCATGCCGAATGTGTGTCCGCCCCCACGCCGTTCTCCGCCCCTCGCCGATCTCTGCCGTATTTTCACCATCCCTCCACACCTACCCCTCTCTGAGGATGAAAGATCAATCCTCAGCAAAGGCCTCACCTTCATCCCCCTACGCTCCCGGATTAACGAATTCAACACACGGCGAGACGTCGAACAATTCTTCCGCCGCCTTCGCCTCCGCGCCTACTTCTCCAACCAGGAATCCCACCCACCCTCTGATGACCCCTTCTCCCGTGACATTGACCGCCTCAACCTCTCCACCCCTCTCACCCACTCCAACCTCTCACCCTCGGAACGTGCGGCCCTCCACTCCCTCCGCTCCAACCCCAACCTCCCCATCAAACCGGCAGACAAGAGAGGCGCGGTGGTAGTTTGGTGCACCGATCTCTATATTGCTGAGGCTAAATGCCAGTTCACGGACACCTCCTCCTACTGCCCCTTGACCATGAC
>NW_025202662.1:0-1775 GCF_004010195.1 Chiloscyllium plagiosum
ATCCTAACATAAGCTGCCTTCTTCGTCTTTACCAGAGATTCCACTTCTTTTGTAAACTAACGCTCCCGCTCTCTACAGCTTCCTCCCTGCCTGACAGGTACATACTTATCTAGGACACGCAGTAGCTTTTTCTTGAATAGGCTCCGCATTTCTAAAGTGCCCATCCCCTGCAGTTTCCTTCCCCATCATATGCTGCCTAAATCTTGCCTAATGGCATCGTTATTGCGTTTCCCCCAGCTCTAACTCTTGCCCAGTGGTATACACCTACCCCTTTCTATCACTAAAGTAAACATAACAGAACTGTGATCGCTATCAAAAAACGTGCTCACCTATTTCCAAGTCTAACACCTGACCGGGTTCATTACCCTGTATCAAATCTAACGTGACTTCGCCCCTTGTTGGCCTGTCTACATAATGTGTCAGGAAGCCCTCCTGCACACACTGGACAAAAACTGACCCATCTATAGTACTCGTACTATACTGTTCCAGTTCAATATTTCGAAAGTTGAAGTCCCCCATGACAACTAACCTGTCTCTGTCAATCCTATCGAGAATCATCTTTGCTATCCTTTCCTCTACATCTATGGAACTATTAGGAGGCATTTAGAAAACTCCAAACGGGGTGATCTCTCCTTTCCTGTTTCTAACTTCAACCCATACAACCACAGTTGACGAGTCCCCAAACATCCTTTCTGCAACTGTAATACTGTCCTTGACTAACAATGCCACACTTCCCCCTCTTTTACCATATTCTCTGTTCTTCCTGAAACATCTAAATTCTGGAAACTGCAAATACCATACCTGTCCCTGCTCTTAACCATTTCTCCGAAATGGCCAGAACATTGAAGTCCCAGGTACAGATCCATGCTGCAAGTTCACCCACCTTATTCCGGGTGCTCCTGGCGTTTAAGTGGACACACGTAAAACCAACCTCTTGCTTGCCAGTGCCATCTTGTGTCCCTGAAACTTGATTTTGGACCTTCCTACTCTCAACGTTTTCTATAATCGAACTACAATTTTGGTTCCCATTCCCCTACTGGATTAGTTCAAGCCCACCCCAATAGCCTTAGCGAATTCCCACCCCAGGATATTGGTACCCCTCCAGTTCAGATGAAGCCCAACCTGCTTGTAGAGGTCCCACCTAACCCAGGAAGAGCTCCAATTATCCAAGAATCCAAAACCCTCCCTCGTGCACCATCCTGTAGCCACCTGTTCACCTTCTCTCTCTCCCTATCCCTTGCCTCACTAGCACGTGGCACGGGCAACAAACCACAGCCAACAACTCTGTTTGTCCTAGCTCTAATCTTCCATCCTAGAGCCCTGAATTTCTGCCTAAAATCCCCATCTCTCTTCATACCTATGTCGTTGGTGCCGATGTGGACCACGTCTTGGGGCTGTTCCCCCTCCCCCTTAAGGATCTCAAAAACACGATCAGAGACATCACGGACTCTGGCACCTGGGAGGCAACACACCAACAATGAGTGTCTCTCCTCCCCACAGAACCTCCTATCTGTCCCCCTAACTATGAAGTCCCCAGTGACTACTGCTCTGCTCCTCTTCCCCTTTCCCTTCTGAGCAGCAGGGACAGACTCTGTGCCAGAGCGCTCTACCCCACTGCTTTCCCATGGTAAGTCCCGCCCCACCAGTATCCAAAATGGTATACTTATTGTTGAGGGGAATGGCCACAGGGGGATCCCTGCACTGCCTGCCGGTTCCCTTTCCGTCCCCGACTATAAACCATTTGCATTTTTCTTATACCTTAGGAGTGACTACTT
>NW_025202662.1:7448-8000 GCF_004010195.1 Chiloscyllium plagiosum
CTGAGCTGAAAGTTTGAGAGTGGGGAGAGGTGGGGGATGGGGGAATGAGGAAACTGGTGAAATGAACCCCCCCCCCACCTTACCCCAATTCCAACCTTCCAGCTCAGCACTATCCTCATGACCTGTCGTACCTGCCTATCTTCCTTTCCACCTGTCACCTCCACCCTCCTCTCCAACCTATCACCTCCATCCTCACCCCCATTCACCTATTGTATTCGTTGCTACCTTCTCCCCAGCTCCCCCCCCATTTATCTCTCTACCCTGGAGGCTCCCAGACTCCCTTATTACCTACCTCATCCTGTTCTTCTATCTATTTGTTACCCATTCCCATTTACCTGCACTTTCTTACATATCAGGGTGACCACATCCTGAAATCTGAAAGCCATGAACCCCTCACACTTTTATGAATGCACTGTAGTGCCTCCAGTTCCAAAACCTGAAGCTTGAGTTGCTCATGCCAGAAGGCACCTCCTGTACATAGTCATCCAGACCACTAGTAGTGTCTAGGCTTTCCCACAAGATGTGCAACTCACAGGTCTGAGCTCCCCTAGC
>NW_025202663.1:0-445 GCF_004010195.1 Chiloscyllium plagiosum
CCTCACTCTGGTCACAGGTATCCTCACCCCGGTCGCTGGTATCCTCACTCCGGTCGCTGGTATCCTCACTCCGGTCACTGGTATCCTCACCCCAGTCGCTGGTATACTCACTCCAGTCGCTGGTATCCTCACTCCGGTCAAGGGTATCCTCACTCCGGCCACAGGTGTCCTCACTCCAGTTGCTGGTATCCTCACTCCGGTCACGGGTATCCGCACTCCGTTCAAAGGTCATTGGTATCTTTACTCTGGTCACAGGTATCCTCACTCGTGTCGCTGGTATCCTCACTCTGATCATGGGTATCCTCACTCCTATCGCTGGTATCCTCACTCCGTTTGCTGGTATCCTAACTCATGACGCTGGTATCCTAATTCCGGACGCAGGTATCCTCACTCCGGGTCACTGGTATCCTCACTCCAGTCACTGGTCGCTGGTATCCTCACCCCA
>NW_025202663.1:6595-8000 GCF_004010195.1 Chiloscyllium plagiosum
TTCTTTAGAGACCGCAATTTCCCTTCCCACGTGGTTAAAGATGCCCTCCAACGCATCTCGTCCACATCCCGCACCTCCGCCCTCAGACCCCACCCCTCCAACCGTAACAAGGACAGAACACCCCTGGTGCTCACCTTCCACCCTACAAACCTCCGCATAAATCAAATCATCCGCCGACATTTCTGCCACCTCCAAAAAGACCCCACCACCAGGGATATATTTCCCTCCCCACCCCTTTCCGCCTTCTGCAAAGACCGTTCCCTCCGTGACTTCGGCGGGTTCCCTCCGTTCCCTCCGTTCCCTTCGGCCCAACACTTCGGCGGGTCGGTGTGGACTTGTTGGGCCGAAGGGCCTGTTTCCACACTGTAAGTAATTAATCTAATTTCTAATATTACTGGCCAGCTGCCTTCACATTTGATCCTTTCCTTCCTTATTTCTCTTTCTGTTATCCTCTGTTTTTGTAGTCTTCCCAATCTTCTGATTTCCCACTGGTCTTGATCACTTTACAGGCTCTCTCTTTTTCTTTGATACATTTCCTGACTTCGTCTGTCAACCATGGCTGTCTAACCGTCCCCTCCCTCCCCACCCCTGGATAATCTTTCTTTTCTTTGGGATGAACCTCTGTACTGTGTCCTCAATTACACCCAGAAACTCCTGCCATCATTGCTCTACTATCTTCCCCACGAGGCTCTGCTTCCAGTCAATTTTCATCTGTTCCTCTCTTATGCCCCAGTAATTACCTTTATTTAACTGTAACACCATTACAGCTGATTTTGCCTTCTCTCTTTCAAACTGCAGACTGAACTCTACCATGTTATGATCACTGCCTACTAAATATTCCATTACTTTAAGATTTTTTATGAAGTCTGGCTCATTACATAGCACTAAATCCAGAACAGCCTGCTCCCTTGTGGGCTCCATCATAAGCTGTTCCAAAAAGCCATCCTGTAAGCATTCCATGAATTCCCTTTCTTTGGATCCACCGGCAACATTATTCACCCAGTCCATTTGCATATTGAAGGCCTCCATGATCACCATGACCTTGCCTTTCTGACATGCCCTATCTCTTTTCTGGTACATCTTGCATCCCTGGTCCTGACCACTGCTGGGAGGTCTGTACATAACTCCCATTTTGTTTTTTTTTGCCTTTGTGGTTCCTCAACTCCACCCACACAGACTCCACATCATCTGACCCTATGTCACTCAGAGCCATTGATTTAATCTCATTCTTAACTAACAAGGCAACCTCACCCCCTCTGCCCGTTTCCTTGTCTTTTCAATCAGTTGTAAATCCTTGAATGTTTAACTGCCAGTCCTGAACCTCCTGCAACCACGTCTCTGTGATGCCTACCACATCATGATTATTCACAATGATTTGTGCTGTTAATTCACCTGCTTTGTGAGG
>NW_025202664.1:0-1409 GCF_004010195.1 Chiloscyllium plagiosum
TAATGTTACCCGCCAATATTTTTTCCAAGTCTCCTCTTCACTCTCCTAATTTCTTTTTAAATAACCTGCTGCACTATGTACCCCTCCAGGGCATCTGTTAATTTAAACCTTTAGTATCTATCATAACAGAGTCAGAGAGTCATAGAGATGTATGGCATGGAAACAGATCCTTTGGCCCAACTTGTCCATGCCGAACAGATATCTCAACCCAATCAAGTTTCACCTGCCAACACCCAGCCCATATCCCTCCAAACCCTTCCTATTCATATACCCATCCAGATGCCTTTTCAATGTCACAATTGTACCAGCCTCCACCACTTTCTCTGGCAGCTCATTCCATACACGTACCACCCTCTTCGTGAAAACGTTGCCCCTTAGGTCTCTTTTATATCTTACCCCTCTCAACCTAAACCTATGCCCTCTAGTTCTGGACTCCCCCACCCCAGAGAAGAGACTTTGTCTATTTATCCCATCCATGCCCCTCATGATTTTACAAATCTCCACAAGATCACCCCTCAGCCTCCGATGCTCCAAGGAAAACAGCCCGAGCCAATTCAACCTCTTCCTATAGCTCAAATCCTCCAACCCTGGCAACATCCTTGTAAACCTTTTCTGAACCCATTCAAGTTTCACAACATCTTTCCGATAGGAGGGAGATCAGAATTGCATTCAATATTCCAAAAGTGGCCTAACCAATGTCCTGTACAGCCGCAACATGACCTCCCAACTCCTGTACTCAATACTCTGACCAGTAAAGGAAAGCATACCAAACACCTTCTTCACTATCCTATATACCGGCAACTCCACTTTCAAGGAGCTAGGAACCTGCACTCCAAGGCTTCTTTCTTCAGCAACATTTGTGAGGACCTTACCATTAAGTGTATAAGTCCTGCTAAAATTTGCTTTCCCAAAATGCAGCACCTTGCATTTACCTGAATTAAACTCCATCTGCCACTTCTCGATCCATTGGCCCATCTGATCAAGATCCCGTTGTAGTCTGAGGTAACCCTCTTCGCTCTCCACTACACCTCCAATTTTAGTGTCATCTGCAAACTTACTAACTGTACCTCTTATACCTCTTATATAAATGATTAAAAGTAGTGGACCCAGCACCAATCCTTGTGGCACTCCACTGGTCACATGCCTCCAGTCTGAAGAACAACCCTCCACCACCACCCTCTGTCTTCTACCTTTGAGCCAGTTCTGTATCCAAATGGCGAGTTCTTGTATTCCATGAGATCTAACCTTGCTCACCAGTGTCTCATGGGGAACCTTGTCGAACATCTTTCTGAAGTCCATATAAAGTTAAAAATCACACAACACCAGGTTATAGTCCAACAGGTTTAATTGGAAGCACACTAGCTTTCGGAGCGACGCTCCTTCATCAGGTGATAGTGGAGGGCTTGATC
>NW_025202664.1:7402-8000 GCF_004010195.1 Chiloscyllium plagiosum
TGTTAATACATCGGGTTGACAGGTGTTATTTTGTTTGTTACAGTAAAACTCTTGGGGGGGGGGGTGTCAGTCACTGGAAAATTGTCATAAAGAAGTCTCAATAAAGTATTTTAACAAAAAATTGTCAGTTACAAATCGGTATCCACATTGAAATGCAGAATGCAATTTTAATCAAAGACATGGGCAAGATTCCTGTCAAGTTACAAGCAGGAATACAGTAAAAATGCAAATTCCTATGTTAGACATTGTGTCCTATTTTAGTCACATCATAAATCAACCAATAAAATTGGTGTAAACTTGTTTTGGTAACTAAGCCTTCAATTTCCTGGAAATGATTGGATCGCAATCCCTACAGCTCCACATGTTAAACAACATGCTTAATTCTAACAAGTCAATACTATGCGAGAGAGGGAGAGATACAGGTACAAACATTAGATGCCAAGAGAAACAAACTCTGACCAGCCCAGCCTGTTGTGAGCATTTGTTTGAAATCTTATGCTTAAAATCACACAAATCAGTAGAAAGGATCAGACTCCAGGTTTGGAATAAGGCAGTTAAAACATCCCTTCCCCCCCCCCCCCCCCCCAGTGCATTCTCA
>NW_025202665.1:0-1973 GCF_004010195.1 Chiloscyllium plagiosum
TCATGACCACACTCTCAATTTATGCGACTGTGTTATTCAAGGCTCATACTGGGGTCATGATGAGCATTATCCAAACATCTGTGCATAAAACAATTAACATCTTTCCCCATGGGCTATCAGCAACAAAATGGGGCCTTTCGGATTCCTGCCCTTAACACCCAAGGAAATAAAAAAGTGTTTCAAGAGTTTTAATTAATCTGGGGGCAACCTAAATGTAGCTAAATCAGGATCATGAGGATTATGATTGAGTGCTGCATCCTGTTTTTCGAACAAATAGTCAACAGGATGAATGACTTGAATGATTGAAGCTGTTGGCTTCTGAAGAGCTAATTTAATCTAGTCCTGCTGTTTCTCTGCAGTTTGGAATTTGTTTTCTTCTAGTTCATATCCTAATTCTCTTTTTGAAAGCCACGATTGAATCTGTCTTCTCAGATTATATTCTCAGACAATGTTTCCTGATCCTAATTATACACTGTGTAAGAAAGTGTTTCTTCATGTTGTTTTCAGTTCTGCTAATCACAAATCTGTGTTCTCTGATTCTTGAACCTTCTGGAAATGGGAACACTTTCTCTGATCCCTCAAGATTTTCTCAACTTTCTGTTTTCTAAGGATAGGAATAAGCTTCCAAGGCTGCTAACAAGAGAAATAACAGTTCTCTGAAAAGTATGAGGTCATCAACCCATTGCTAGCTGGAAGATAAACTTCTATCATTCTGTCTGCAAGGCCTCTTGACTATCATATCGCGATAAAGAGTTCTGTGCAAATCATTTTGCATCCATCCCATTGATTCCCATCACATTTGTATTCTCTATTGACAATTCACTATTTGAACCTCACCAACTCCCTACTCATGTCAGCAGATGAAAACACCTCCAGGAAGTATGTCTGCATGCAATACAAATTCAGTCTCATCACTATTTTATTGGAAATCCAAACCTTGCACTATGTGCAGCACTGATTCTCTGTGTATCACTGAGACACATGCACTGTTAAACCTAACCCTGTACTTCCTTATGGTGCTGATTGAGAACCAGGAATTTAAGAGATGGCAGACTGCTGCTTTCCCGTGGAGGCAAGAATGAGGTGCCCAAGTTCCATTATGTTCTTGGTGCAGGACACTCTACTGCTACAAACTTAATTGGGTTCTTACCCTTTCTGAATATGTAGCTGTAGTGACCTTTGACCTGGACCAGTACAGTAAATAAAATTGTCAATACTTTCAAAGGATCTGGGGAATCTGTAATTGTTTTTACACAAAGGAGAGCTGCAGACACAAAGGAGATCCACAATTGGAGGATTTGAAGGCAATTAGTGCACAGATGCAGACACCAAGTGAAAACAGACAGTTATAACAAGGAACTTGGGATTCTTGAAAGGACAAAGTAAATCATTCCCAGGGAGAAGTCAGTGTTTCTGTTTGGCAGAAAAGGAGACAGGAACTTTGTGAACTACTGTGTGACCCAGTTGAAATTGTCTAAAACCTGGAAAGCTGTTTTATTAGCTCTGAGAGGCAAAAGAACTTGGTGTTTATGTTGAAATTGCCACATTATGAATTGAGGTGTTATTGTTTGGTTTACTGAAAACAAACTCCAGAAATCTATGGCTTCAGGACTGTCGTGACTATGAATTCCTAGATATGTGATTGTTGTACCCATAAAATTCTAAAGTAAACAATGTTGTTGCATTCACTGGAGCATAAGAGGTTGAGGGGTGACCTTATAAAATCATGAGGGGCATAGATAAGGTGAATAGCAAGCGACTTTTCCTGAAGGTGGGGGAGTTCAAAACTAGGGGGCATATTTTTAAAGTGGGAGGAGAAAGTTTTGAAAAGAACAAGAGGGGCAACTTTTTTTTTTACACAGAATGTAATTCATGTGTGGAATGAATTGCCAGAAAAAATGGTGGATACAGGTACTGGTACAACAAGTAATAGACATTTGGAAAAGTACATGACTAGGAAAGGTTTGGAGGGA
>NW_025202665.1:2768-8000 GCF_004010195.1 Chiloscyllium plagiosum
GTATCTCCTCTAGCTTACCAGTCCGTTTCATACTCTCCTCTTCAACAATACGGTCCCTCTTATTTGTAAATACTGAAGAAAAGTACTCATTCAAGACTTCTCCTATCTCTTCAGCCTCCACACGCAACTTCCCACTATTATCCTTGACTGGACCTATTCCTACCCTAGTCATTCTTTTATTCCTGTCATACCTATAGAAAGCCTTAGGGTTTTCCCTAATCCTACCAACTAAGGACTTTTCATGTCCCCTCCTTGCTGCTCTTAGCTCTCTCTTCAGGTCCTTCCTGGCTACCTTATAACTCTCAATCGCCCCAATTGAACCTTCACGCCTCATCTTTACATAGGCCGCCCTCTTCCATTTAACAAGGGATTCCAAGTCCTTATTAAACCACGGCTCCCTCACACGACCCTTTCCTCCCTGCCTGACGGGTACATACTTATCAAGGACACTCAATAGTTGCTCCTTGAACAAGCTCCAAATATCAATTACGCCCTTGCCTTGAAGCTTACTTTTCCAAGCTACACATCCTAAGTCATGCCTCACCGCATCATAATTTCCCTGCCCCCAGCTATAACTCTTGCCCTGCAGTGCACTCTTATGTAATCTGGCAATGACCATATTGGTTACTCTCTGAAATGTAGCTGGCACATTTTTCATGCCAAATGGCATGACTTTAAATTGATACAGTCCCTTTGCCATTATGAAAGTCGAAATTGCCTTTTCTCTTTCTGAGCTGGATATCTGCCAGCATCCTGTGAGCAAGTCAAACTTAGAAATATAAGTTGCTTGTCCTACCTTCTCAACAGTCTTTCAACCGCAGAATTGATTATGCATCAGTTTTTGTAACTGCATTGACTTTGCGATAGTCCACACATAGCCAATGGGTACCATCTGGTGTTGGCATCATTACTATGGGTGAGTTCCAGTCACTGTAACTCACTTCGATTATGTGTCTAGGAGTATGCGTTCAATCTCCTTTTGAACCTATAAGGATGTCACTTAATCAAAGCAGCACTCCTATATCTACATCATGTATAATTAGTTAAAATCACACAACACCAGGTTATTCAGAGGAATCTCGATTATCCGAATATCAATTATCCAATTATCCAATTATCCGAAGGGGATATCATGGTCCCGATAGAAACATTATGTCAAAGAGTTGTTTCAACCTTGATCGGATCTTTTGTTTACAGGTACAATGATTAAAAACGAACTCGGCTCACTGAAATGCTGCCGAGAACAGTCCTGGACAATCCAGGCACCGTCTCCAAATGACTGACCTCCTGCCCTTGCTCTCTCTCTCTCTCTCTCTCTTCTATCACACTTGCCCTGGAGTTCTACCCAGGAGTGTACCCTAAACCCACCCATCCCCAGATAATCTCTCTAACATTGTCCTGTACAGGGCAGAGGTGAAAACTGTCAAAATGACGTGTGTGTGTGCGCTATTTGGAGACTTACTATTAGTGTACAGTCTGGCTGTTCCGGAGGGAGGGGATGTGCAGGTCGGACGGGGGTCAGATGGTGGGTGGGGATGGACGAGGGTGCTGGGTTGGGTTGGAGTGGGGCAGACAGGGATGAGAGCAGGCGGGGAAGAGGGGTGGGAGCCAACGGGCTGGGGCAGGCAGGACCAGACTTCACAGAAAACTCCAAACCCCAGAGGAAATCAGTTAACCAAATAATCAATTATCCAAACAAAAAAGTGCCCACCCATGTCTTTCGGATAATCGAGGTTCCTCCATAGTCCAGCAAGTTTATTTGGAAGCACTAGCTTTCTGAGCACTGCTCCTTCATCAGGTGGTTGTGAGCAGTGCTCCAAAAGCTAGTGCTTCCAAATAAACCTGTTGGACTATAACCTGGTGTTGTGTGTTTTTTAACTTTTTTCACCCCAATCCAACACCAGCATCTCCAAATCATGAATAATTAGGTTAGTACTTCTCAGCTTATTTCCACATATCTTCCCATGTGATAGCAATAACTCTTTCAGGTCATTTCGATTTTCCTCTGGGAGGTAACTCTATAATTTATCCCAATTTTCGACAACTTCCTCATTGTCCAATTCAGTTTGAGGAATGTCCAATTCAGAATCCTCTGAACTTGGTTCTTCCCTTTGTGTTGTAATCAATTCTCCTCTTGCTTTCCTTCCCTGTCAAAATACCTTTTCAGCCTATTCACATGACACATGAGATTTCTTTCTGTCTGGAGTCCCTATCAAGCAGTTCATCTCACTCAATTTCCTTTCGACTTGATAAGGTCCTTGCTTTTAAAGGTTCTACTTTCACTGGAAGTAACAATAATACCTTATCCCCAAGAGGAAAATTGCAAATCTTTGATTTCTTGTCTGCGTCCTATTTCATTGTATGCTGTGATACTTTTAAATGCTGTCAAGCCAACACCCCAGCTTTATTTAATTGTTCCCTAAATTTTGACACATTGTCCAATTATGTGGTCCCTGAATTCTGACTTACCAATTTTTCCTTAATCAATTTTAACGGTCCTCTCACTTCATGCCCCAAACAATGGGCTGAATTTGGTTGATTCATTTGGTGCATCTCTGATCACCAAAAGCACAAACAGAATTCCCTTATCCCAAACATCTGGATAGTCTTGACTATGAGCCCTCAACATCGTCTTCAATGTCCGATGCCACATTTCTAGTCCTCCCTGCGATTCTGAATGGTACACAGTAGATTTGAATTGTTTTATTCCTAAGGTGTCCATAACTCCTTTGAATAATTTTGATGTGAAGTTTGACCTTTGATCTGACTGAATCTCTGTCGGTAGTCCATATGTAGTGAAAAATTTGAGTAATTCCTCTGCAACCCTTTTAGCTGCTCTACTGCGTAATGGAATGGCCTCTGGAAATCTAGTTGACCCATCCATTATTGTTAACAAATACGGATTCACACTTTTTGTTTGAGGTAGGAGACCTACATAATCAGTTAAGATTCTTGTAAAAGGTTCCTCAAATGCAGGAATATGTACTAAAGGTGTGGGTTTTATTACTGTCTTTGGTTTTCCAATTACCTGACATGTATGACATTTCTGGCAAAATTCAACTACATCCTTGTGCAGTCTAGGCCAGTAGAAATGCTTTTTGTACTTTAACTTGGGTTATCTCACTCCTAAATGAGCCCCTATTGGTAGCTCATGCACCACTGGCAACACCTCCTTTCCATACCCCACTGACAATATGATTTGATGAACTCCCGCCCATTTTTCATCTGCCTGAATACGTGATGGTCTCTATTTCCTCATTAAGACATCATTTTTAAGGTAATAATGCTCAAGGATGCATTTGAACTCCTTTTCTGTGTTTGCCTTTTGATACAACTGTGTTAAGTTTTCATCTTTCTGCTGTAACTCAGTCAATTTGTCTAGGCTAAAGATATCTGCATTGTCATCAGTCTGTTCCTGCTTTGTCTCAACCATCTGATCAAAAAGGATCTCTGCTAATGCCACTTCAACATTCTAACTGTATCTTTGATCCTTCCTGTTTCAGCTGTGACTTTGTGACCTTGTTACGCACAGTCAGGAAAAATTCCAGAATATGTCTCCTGCAATAGTTCAGTTGTCTGAGTTTCTACTGACTTTTCAACCACAGTAGGCAGCACACCTATTGGTGAATCAGCTATATCATTAGCAAGGACAAATTGTATTCCTTGAGATGCGGGTTTGTCCAGTACTCCTACCACAATTTCTCCACTCTTCTCTGGAAACTCTAATCTCAATTTACATAATTGAGTGCCTTTTGTCTCACCATGAATTCCTGTTACTCGTACCTTTTCTGGCAATAGATCTTCAGAGGTGCATACCTCCTCATCTTTCAGCATCACAGACTGAGACGATCTTGTGTTTCTTAATATTGTAACCTGCCGCTCCTGGCCTCTGCGAGTAAACTTTACATTCACAGGTTTAAGAAGATCTGGCACTTTCTCCTTAACCAACCTCTGACCAGCTTGTACATTCTGGTGTTGCGTTCTAACCTCTACTGTGCTTTATGTCACCACTCCAACAAAATTCACTGGCTTATCCCGTTTTCCTTTCGACTACTCCCTGACTGTTTTCTTACACACTGACTGTACACCTAAACACTGATCAGTCCCGTACACACTGACTGTTCCATACACACTGAATATTCCCTTACACACTGATCAGTTCCTTACATTTTGACTTTTCCCTTGACACATTGGCAAGAATCCTACACATGAATTGTTCCCTTACACACTGACTACTCCCCGAGATATGGACTAGTCCCCTACACACTCACCAGTACCCAACACACTGACTTGTTGCCTACATACCGAGGAGTCCCTTACACACTACCATTCAACTACTCTCTGATTGTTCCCTTACACACTGACTGTTCCCCTGGACACTGACTGTTCCCCTACATACTGACTGTTCCCCTACAGATTGACCATTCCGCTGCATACTGACTGTACCCCTACACTCCTCCTGTTCCCCTACACACTGACCAGTGCCCTACACACTAACAGTTCCTCTACACCCCAACTGTCTCCTTACACACTCACCAGTCTCTTACGCATTGACTGTTCTCCTACACACTGACTGTTCATCTACATGCCGGCTATTCCACCTGCACCAGTTCTCTAAACACTGGCTGTTCCCCTATAACTGAGCAGTCCACTACACACTGACTGTTCCCCTACTCACTAGCTGTTGCCCTACACACTGAATGCTCCCCAACACACTGATCAGTCCCCTGTAATCTTACTGTTCCCCTACTCACTGGTTGTTTGTCACCAACACCCTCACAGTTCCTCTACATGCTGAATGTTCCCCTACACAGTGACCAGTCCCCTGCAAACTGACTGTTCCCCTGCACACTGAACAGTCCTCTACACATTGACTATTTTCTACACAAGTCTACACGAGTCCCCTACACACAGTCTGTTCCCGTACACGCAATGACCACTCCATACACATTAACTGTTCTCCATTCACACTGACCAGTCCCCTACACCACTACATACTTACTGTTCCCTGCGCAGTGAACACTGCCTACACACTGACTATTTTCCAGGCAATGACCAGTCCTGTACACACTGTCTGTTCCCTTACACACTGATCACACCTGTACACATTGACAGTTTTCCCTACACACTGACTGTTCCCTGACACACTGGCTGTTCCCCTATATGCTGACCAGTCACCTAAACACTGTCTGTTGCCCAACACATTAACTATCCCTGACGCACTGATCAGTC
>NW_025202666.1:0-8000 GCF_004010195.1 Chiloscyllium plagiosum
TGAGAATACAATTTAGCATATCTATAAAATGGTATTCGAATACCTAATATTTTTACTTGGAGGACCTAATCTCTCTCAAAAGCCTAATTTGCATTAATATTTTCTCAGAGTTACCTGCCAGCTGAAGGGCATAAGCAAGTACCACATATCTTACAATTCTCACAACATAATTCCTAGCATAAGTAATTCAGGATTTCAGAATTCTAAGTTATTAATTGATTAATTTTCAGTTGCGAGAAATCCTGCCTCAGAACAAAAGGGTATGACTATATTATGCAGCATCTTTATTAACACCATATTGAACATAATGGTTATTTACAAAAGAGGTAGTTATTTTTTCTCAGTGCAAGTGACCTTCTGATAGCATCTATGTTTGCTTGATCGTAAAAGTAATTTGAAAAAATCCGAACAGAAGAATTCAAGAAGCCTTTTCGATTAATAGGTTCTGATGAAAATGATCAATGTCTTTAAGATATTGAGACACAGGAGGTGTCTGGGAAATTAAAGTTAGGTTTTAACTGGGAAATTAAAGTTAGGTTTTCTACAGACAAAAAGAGATAACTGAGCTTAATTATATATTGTGAAGGCTGTGTACAATAGATTATTATTTCTGGAATTTTAATTTTATTAAAAAAGGTAAACGGATTTGGTTTAGGTTTGTGATTTCTTTTTAGAAAAAGGTCAAAAAGTCATTCTGGAATGGATACTTAAATGAGCCGGTTCTAAGGCTTGAGGTAACCCTTGGTGTGTTAAATGAATAAGATGTTGATACTTTTGAGTTTATGACAGGCAGAGTAAACACAATAAGTCATTGATTTTGTTTTCAGTTCAGAAAACACAAGTGTGTTAGTTGAGAAGAATCAAGGGTTGACTTCAGAAGGAAGTTTTTCATTTCTCTCCTCACAGGTTTTAGTTCACAGGAAACCAGTCATTGTGCAGCAATATTTATCTGCCTAGATTTATAAAGTTTCCAAGCCAGGGGTATTTGGGACAGAAAACTTCAGGTTGATAGAATTGAAAAGGTTCAGTAATTAGATTGAGAGGAATCATAAAATTATGTCTAAAGGTCATGAAAGAGAAACTGGAAGGAGTTTTTAGTATACAATTAAAGAGTTGAGATAGGAGTATAATTTCTATGGACTTGAGTCTGTGTAATGTACAGTGTTGAGAAACAAGTTAAAACTTTGTTTAATGTGTGTTAAGATGTTTCAAACTGGAATATATGTCTTGGTTTGCTTTTTTGGGTAAGAAACATGTACAGGACATCTTCAGCTTGCCGTTTCAGTGACTAACTACCATGATAACAAACTGTACAAAAAAAGCTATCAATCCAGGTTTCATTCTGGGTTTCTGGAATCTCTTCATTCTGGTACCTGGCTTGTCCAATACCATCAGTTATTAGACTGCAGTGGATGGAGGAAACATATTCCAGAACTAATTTAAAAAAAAAGTGGTTCATTATCACTAAACTGAAGTCTTGGAAACCTCTTTCATCTTTCACTGAAGTTATACACTGTGCATGCACTTACACTTCCTAGCCCAGAATACTGTTCTAACAGTTTACTCACTGCAAGGTCCACATTTATGAATAATTGGTTAAGATAACAGATATGATCTGGCCATCATAATTCTGCTATTTGTATCTTTCCCAGAAATATTCAAAATCTTTTTCCTGTACAATTTACAAAATGCTTCACTCATTAAAATTTCTCCCATGCATTTCCAGCAGAATGTAACTGATGTTTACATGTTTACATTTATTAATTTGCATGGAGCAGCAAGCCACCGGGACAGAACAACAGCAATGAAAAACAAGATTACTAATAAACTTTCTCTTGTAATGTTTGGAGAAATGCAATTGTGTCCTTAGTGTACCAGCTGACTTGCCACACTCATTTGACCTCTACCTTTTCTGCAAATACTTTTGGGTGCAGTAACTAAGAAGCATTAAAACTTCATGTTTTGAAACATGATGTCAGAGTGGTGCAGCTGGAAATGTGTAGAATTTCAAAGCTATAAAATAACCAGCCACTGAAAGAATCATAAAGGAATTTTAAAAAGACAACAGTCTGCATCTGTGAATTATTGTGTAAAATGGGTACATATCAGGGCGGCACAGTGGCTCAGTAGTTAGCACTGCTGCCTCACAGCGCCAGTGACCCGGGTTCAATTCCCCCCTCGGGCGACTGAATGTGTGGAGTTTGCACATTCTCCCTGTGTTTGTGTGGGTTTCCTCTGGGTGCTCTGGTTTCCTCCCACAATCCAAAGGTGTGCAGGCCAGGTAAATTGGTCATGCTAAATTGCCCATAGTGTTAGGTGCATTAGTTGGGGTAAGTATAGAGTAGGGGAATGGGTCTAGGTGTGTTACTCTTCGGAGAGTCAGTGTGGACTTGTGAGGCCAAATGGCCTGTTTCCATACTGTAGGGAATCTACTCTAATCTAATCACATTTTCTACTAAATAGCAACAGAATTAATTCAAAACCCTGAGCAAATAAGATTTGTAACCTTACTACAAATGCTGGGGAGAGTGCTACAAGTCGTAGATCTCATGAAGGAGTTCATGCAGGCTTTGTATTTGTGCACTTTGAACCGAATATTAATATTACTTCTGAATTTATTCAACAGAATTCAAGGGAAGAGTGAGATGATTAATCAGTATGTGACACACTGACACATCTAACTGGATTCTGACAGTCTGGACAAATGAAGGATAATGACATCACATCAACGGTCTTTGGCATAAGGGACCTGGTGTAACAGCACATTTGCTGACAAGAGTAACTTACGCATAAGAATGCTACCAATGTATGCAGAAGCTCCCAGCACATCAACTGTTACAATAGTGGTAAAGATGAACGTTCAAATTTTGATTTCCCTCATTGATTGTCATACCCGAGATCTTTCATAGGCTAAAACGGTTTAAAAAAAATGAAGAAATTCAGCGAAAAAATACGGCTATGAAAAGTTGTCTACTCCAAAGACTCATGTCACACTGCAGCCAAGCTACTCTTCCAATAGCAAAATTACAACTGAAGCCAAAAGTAACAATAAATGTGTGAATGACAAAATCAAAGTAAAATGACAGAATACCCATAACTACGAAGTCATTGCCAAAATGTAGTAATCGAAATCAGTCTGAATTCAAACACTCAACAAAAGTCTTCCAAATGGCAACTTGAGACCTGTGTTGTCCAGCATGCTGAACATGAATGACCAGGTATATTATCACAACTGCAAATATCTATGTTCAACAAGAGAAATTGTACCTTCATTGCAGACAATGGTCAAGACAAAGTGATCTCATGATCTGCACAGAGTACAGAACAACAATTAGTCTCATCGGTCAACTGTTCCCCAACATCAGAAATGGAACAGCAACAGTTACCATGACAATGACATTTGCAACAGGAATGATACTTGCCAAAGAAGAGAGACCACTCTGGGAACAAAAGACACCAGAGGAACAGCCAACGGTAACATGCATACATACCATTAGGAGACCTACATGATTTAAAGACTCTATACACAATGCATCTGCAGAGACTGATGAACATGAAATGGACTAAAGTTGTTGTACTGTTTGTTACCAGATGATACATTTCTTTGTGATCATTTACATTGGATAACTTGGATAATCTTTAAATGTAATTTTTTGTGTACTCAGGGATACTTGAAATCATTGTGTGATCATTTGTACCTCTGCTGTAAGAGTCTTTGTTGTGATCTATAGGAGCTGTTAAAACACAATTTGAAACACTACCATAGTTCATTCCTCAGTTAAAGCCAAAGCTGTTCATGAATAGATGGTCATTTACTTAAACATGTTTAAGATGTCAAACATGCTAGATCTTTGCCAATGTTTTAAATATTTATCCACTTTGACCTTAAAAAGATGCAATGATGAATGTCTCAACCAGCTGTATCAAGGTACTCCATACTCAAATAATTTTTGTAGAAAATATTTTCCATGCTCACTCTCAGCAATGATCACAAATTTATGAGCCTTCATCAATGACTTTATTCAAATAAAATAATCTTTGCTCATTCATTCGGTTAAGGATATTTATAATGTTAGGCGAAAGTGAGGATTGCAGATACTGGGGATGAGAGTCAAAAGTGTGGTGCTGAAAAAGCACAGCAGATCAGGCAGAATCAGAGGAGCAGGAGAATCGACGCTTTGGGCAAAAGCCTTTCATCAGGAATGAGGAATAATGTTGACAACTTTGATTAAATCTCCTCTGCCCCAATAAAAATGATTCCAATATATCAAGCCCTTCCTTATAAAACAGTTTCTTCTCTCTGGAATCATCTCTGTGAATAGTTTTAGTTTTCTTCTGTAATGGAGACTTCCAAACAATGGACAATTCTAACCTGACCAAATTTTTGTTAAAAATTTATTTGCTCTTCTTCTACTTGATTCTTGTATTTATAAACTGATAACTCTTTTTGTGTCTTTATCCACCTGCACTTCCAAGGGATTATGGATTTGAACACCTAAATTGTTCATTCACAGACATCAGTGTCTACTGATATATATTCCTTTCATTTACTCTCAGAATGTGTTCCTTCATGCTGTTAAGCATTAATTTGCATGTGCTACCCATCCACCCATTTCATTTTATGTACACTGCTAATTTCATTACGTAGTATGCTCTCTGTGCCCAAGGCAAAACTCATAAATATCACTTTCAGCTTTGAAGAACACCCTTGCCTAAATTCTTTTTTTATCTTTCATATATAAATTTTCAAGATACTTTACTTGTATATTTGTGTATGTGTACTTTATTATTTACTTGCCACTTCAACCCTTTTCATTCAATTCTGAAGTCCTGATTCTGTTCACTGTCAGACTTGGCTTTTTGGGATGACATTTACACATCTTTTCATTCCAAAAGGCTCAATTCATTTCTAAATTACACCGCTGCTAATTACTGATTCCTCACATGTAACTCAGCCACCTCTAAACTTCATCCCTAACACTTCACTCCTCTTCTACAATCTAACTTCCAACTTGTCTGCAACCCCAACAAGTACACTTCTTTGCTGGATTCATTACAAGACCCATTATCTACCTATTCTACAGACCATCAACTATTTCCACTATCGTAGCTCACATCCTAATCTCCAAATAACCTGACTAAAGAAATATCACCATCTTTATTTCCACCCTTCACTTCAGTCTCACCGCAGCACATCTGCAGATTCCAGCATAATTTACCAAAAATGAAATAGATGACTAGGTAATTTGTTTTCAGTATTGTTAGTTGACAAATGAATATTGACAACAATACCATAAGAACTCTTCTATCCATCGTTGAGTAATGCAATGGAATCTTTTACATCCACTTTAAAGAATAGAGGTTTGATCTGATTTTTCATTTGAAAGACAGCACTCCAATGTTATGCTGAAATGTCAGCCAGGATTATGTGCTCGATCATAGAGTCATACAGCACTGAAATAGATCCTTTGGTCCAATCCTTCCATGCCGCCCAAGTTTCCCAAAGTCAACTGGTCCCACTTGCCTGCATTTGGCCCATATGCCTCTAAACCTTTCCTATGCATCTGTCCAAGTGTCTTTTAAATGTTGTAACTGTACTTTGATCTACCACTTTCTCGGGCAGTTCATTCCACATATAAACTACTCTATGTACCCTTTAAATCTTTCTCCTCTCACCTTAAAAATAAGCCCCCTAATTTTGGACACCTGATTCTAGGGAAAAGACCTTTGCTATTCACCTTACCTCTGCCCTCATGATTTTATAAACTTCTGAAGTCACCCCTCAACCTCCTATGCTCCGGTGAAAAAAGTCCCAGCCTATCCAGTTTCTCCTTGTAACTCAAATCCTCCAAGCCCAGCAACATTCTAGCAATTTTTTTCTGAACCTTCTCCACTTTAATAATATTCTTCAAAAAGCAGGGCAACCAGAACTGTACACTGTACAGGTCATTCTTCTATAACATGATGGTTACATTCTTGTGCAACCCCGCATTATAGAAATATCCCGTTTTAGAAACAGCGCTTAAAGGGTTGGCAATGTAATCTTGTTACAGCCAACACATGTTTTAAAAGTTTGCACTTTAGAAACAGTGTCCCCAATTCCTCAATCATGTTACAGCGCATTCGCGTTAACAAAACTCATGTTATAGCAGTACTCCAACAGTGGCCCCACCAACATCTTGTACAACCTCAAGATGACCTCTCAACTCCTATACTCAATGCTGTGAGCAATGAAGGCAAGTGTGCTAAATGCCTTCTTACCCACCCTGTTTATTTGTGACGATACTTCCAAAGAACAAGGTACCTGAACCTCTAGCTCTCTGCTTGACAACAGTACCCAAGGTCCGACCAATAACTGTACAAGTCCTGCCCTTGTTCATTTTACTAAACTGCAATATCTCACATTTAACCAAATTAAATTCCAACTGCCACCACTCAACTCATTGGCCCAATTGATCAAGATCCCTTTGTAATCTTAGATAACATTCTTCACTGTCTGCTATACACCAATTTTGGTGTGATGGAAAATTACCAACCACGCCTCCTAAACACTCATCTTGGGAAATAAGGCAGGGCAGGTGACTGAGGTGTCAGTAGGGGAGTACTTTGGGGCCAGTGACCATAATTCTATTAGATTTAAAATAGTGATAAAAAGAATGGACCAGATCTAAAAGTTGAAGTTCTAAATTGGAGAAAGGCCAATTTTGACGGTATTAGGCAAAAACTTTGAAAAGCTAATTGGGGGCAGATGTTCGCAGGTAAAGGGATGGTTGGAAAATGGGAAGCCTTCAGAAATTAGATAATGAGAAACCAGAGAAAGTATATTTCTGTCAGGGTGAAAAGAAAGGCTGGTAGGTATAGGGAGTGCTGGATGACGAAAGAAATTGAGAGTTTGGTTAAGGAAAAGAAGGAAGTATATGTCAGGCATAGACAGGATAGCTCGAGTAAATCCTTAGAGTATAAAGGCAGTCGGAGTATACTTAAGAGGGAAATTCGGAGGGCAAAACAGGGATATGAGATAGCTTTGGCAAATAGAAATAAGAAGAATCCAAAGGGTTTTGACAAATACAGTAAGGACAAAAGGGTAACGAGGGAGAGAATAAGGTCTCTCAAAGATCAGCAAAATGGCCTTTGTGTGGAGCCGCACAAAATGGGGGCGATAAGAGTATTTTGCATCACTATTTACTGTGAAAAAGGATATGGAAGATATAGACTGTAGGGAAATAGATGGCAACACCTTGCAAAATGTCCATATTACAGAGGAAGAAGTGTTGGATGTCTTGAAATGCGTAAAGGTGGATAATTGCCCAGGACCTGATCAGGTTTATCCTAGAACTCCGTGGGAAGCTAGAGAAGTGATTGCTGGGCCTCTTGCTGAGATATTTGTATCATCGATAGTCACAGGTGAGATGTTGGAAGACTGGAGGTTGGCTAACGTGGTGCTGCTATTTAAGAAAGGTGGTAAGGACAAGCCAGGGAACTATTGGCCAGTGTATATCCTGTCCCTCCGGAACTCTCCAACAACTTACCCACTATCGACATCAGTGAGCCTTGTTGGAGAATCCTGAGGGACAGGATATACATGTATTTGGAAAGGCAAGGACTGATTAAGAATAGTTAAGATGGCTTTATGCGTGGGAAATCATGTCTCAAAAACTTGATTGAGTTTTTTGAAGAAGTAACAAAGAGGATTGATATGGGCAGAGCGGTAGATGTGATCTATATGGACTTCAGTAAGGCAATCGACAAGGTTCCCTGTGGGAGACTGGTTAGCAAGGTTAGATCTCATGGAATACAGGGAGAACTAGCCATTTGGATATAGAACTGGCTCAAAGGTAGAAGAGAGAGGGTGGTGGTGGAGGGTTGTTTTTCAGACTGGAGGCCTGTGACCAGTGGAGTGCCACAAGGATTGGTGCTGGGTCCTCTACTTTTTGTCATTTACATAAATGATTTGCATGTGAGCATAAGAGGTACAGTTAGTAACTTGGCATATGACACCA